>NC_057763.1:7214036-7464460 GCF_010389155.1 Erigeron canadensis
AGTTTTTAACATTTTATTTCCCTTTTAGATTTATTTTTCATTAACTTTTTATTTTTGTCCCATTTAAAAATTTTTCTTCGTACTAGGTAGCTCCACTAGCTCATATATGAATAATAAGAATAAGTAAATTCATTAACATATGAACAGATCCTTTTACATGCTTCTAACAAATTTCTTTTATTCTCAAATAAAACTTTATTATACTTTAAATGTGAGGAAGTGTATGATTAAATACTTATATTAAAAATACATGTGGTTTCCATAAAAAACAAATAATTTCGCGCAAAACCTTCCTTGTCTCCCTGTACATATAAAAGAGAAACATAATTAGAAAAACCGTTATTAGATTGTAACATTTCGACATCTCTTCCTCTATAAACTCATTTCAAAACTCTCAACTTTTCCTTGTAAAAAAAAAAAATCAAAAATCAAAATGTTCCAACTATAAACACTCAATTTACTCACAAGAATAGCCCAACCGCCTTCGCACGTCATGGGTGGATCTTCTTTAGGGCTCGAGGGGGCCCAAGTTGTCTGTTTTCTTGCTCAGCAGTAGTACTTTACCCGTATTTCATTCAGAAACATTTATGGTTATTAAGCCGGTCTCCGTCGATATAATTTTCAAGATTCGCCATTCTTCGGCATAGAAGCAATCGGGGCCGCCACGAGCTCGTTACTCTCCACCGTCGACGGCAGCCAACGCACTATCCTGTTTGATCGTTTTCATTGAGTTCTCGACGACACTGTCGGCTAAGCAATGTGATACTTGACCGACAATATGTTATGATTGGATAGGGATATTGTTATGTTGTATATTGTAACATTTCGCCTAGTTATTTCTTTGCCATGAGTTATTTCATATAAGATGGACAATTCCTACAAATAAAAATCCGCACTGGGTCAAGGTTTTCATCAATTCTATGCCTTTTCGATCATTCAATTTGTATGCATGAACCTCTGAATTTGTTTATTTATTTTTGAACACCAAAATTACACCACTAAAAGTAAAAGCTTAGATCACACCAAAATTCTCAGAATAATGCCTTTTACCTGGAGCGACCGAGCGACTTTTGATCCAAATGAACGATAGGTGGTGATTTCGTTTATTATTATGCTAGCCTTTTTTGAGTTGAGCACTGCATCATCCCTAAATTTTATCGATTATCTGATGTAAACCATACTAAAACAATTTAAAATATATTTAATTTATAAAAGAACAAAAATCTTAACGAATTTGGAGTGGTCTGGCTTTACACTAAGACATAAAATCAAACAAAAAAATGATGTCGAACTTTTTCGCTTTTTGGCTCCTCAAATGTCGATCTTCCACTTTCCGCAACCATAAAAGACCCCCTAATTAATTCATATATATTCGTTGTTTTACTAAATTAACCCCCTTTGAAGTCCAATCTTATCCAAAACCTACTGGTCATGCTTTCTCCTTTTCAAAGTGGGCTTCACTGTCCTTCTATGCTTCTTAATTGGTATTCCGCAAAAGAAAAGAAACGCAATTGTTTTCTTACTTTACGATTAACATACAATTAAAGAATTAAAGAGTAATCAAACAAAGAAAATTGAGATTCTAGTAATTGTTTATAACCAGCATTTTACCCGTCAATTGATTGGGAATATAAGAAACATAAACTATTTTCTAATTAAGAAGACCCGATAAAACAATCTCCAATGGGTCATATTTTTCTTATTCTTGCTTCTCCTTCCTTTTTTATAGCAATAAAGCATGTTGCTTGTCTATAGTCAAGGACATTTTTTTTATATATATCTAGGACATAGTATTTATATTTTGTTTGTTATATGATATTTATCCTCTGAGTTTTTATTAGACAACTTTTTAGAATATGATCACGTAAAATGAACGTATGACCGAAAAATATTTAAGCCTACGGGATCACACCTTAACGTGAATGTAACTATAAATTGATTAATATATTAAATATAATTTATTAATTAATTTGATCACGAAAAACTAACGAAGGTCCGTTAAAAGAGTTAAAAGTTAACGGTACTTAACTAACGGACTTAACGGAGAAGAGTTAGAATTAGGAAACAATTAAGAAACCCCTCTAGAATGTTCTAAGGGGGGGGGGGGGACGGTCGACTAGGGTTCTCAAAAACCTTAGACTTGGCCATTAAGTTTCCTAAGCCTATAAATACAAACCTATGTTTAGTTGTTTTATATACAATTAAATCCAAAGGGTTTTTTCTCTCCTCTCTTTCTCTCTCTCTCTCAGCCGAAATTCAACCCACAAAGGGTTTGATTTTCGGTTCACTTAGCTAGGAAAAAAGGTTTCCGGGTTAGCTAGGTATTCGGGTTTAAACAAAGGGTTGTTCGTTCGTGATCAAGTACTAGCATACATACGTTTCAACGTTGAGTGTGCAATCGTAGAGAGGTTAATTTAAACCTTGTTCTTGTTTCAATCTCTCCATTATAAGGTACATATTCTATACTTTGGTTAATTAATTAAACTGCATAGATCTTGTCTTCCGTTGCGTGCTTTGTGATTTGATGTGATAAATAGTTATATAACCCAACAGTGGTATCACGAGCCTACTATGTATGTTTTTTGATTACCAAAAGATCAAAACTTGAAGGGGGGTTAGGGTTCTTGATTTAAATAATTTCAATTATATATATATTGTTAAATTGATTTTGTAATTTAATTACATTATTTAAATATGAAAAAAGTTTTAAATATATATATATATGGATCGAAATTTTCCAGAAAATAAAAAAAAAATGTTTTTTAGGGTTCCTAATCTAAGTTTTGATTAATTAAACATGTTTATGTGATAAATTGCATGTTTATATATTGTACCTTTAATTTTAATTGTTAAAAAGAAGTAAAAATCATGAATTTTTCATGCAAATCATTCATGATTCTTACTTAGATATATTGATATGAAATCTTGATCATTAGGGTTAATTATGCTAGATAATTGTATAATTAATTGTGTGGCAATGTGAATTTTTCGTATAAACTTTCTGTTTTGCGACAGTTTACTAAAAAATTCATATCTTTTAATCCGTAATGAGTTAGAAGTCGTGCTTTGAACTGTAGATGCTCAACACATAGGGCTAAAACTTTGTAGTTCTGGTCAAAATCTTAATCGGAACAGCAACAGGTCTAAATAGGTTGTGAAGCTACTGGAATTTCCAGTAAGCAAACTATGTGATTATATGATAATTGTTTGTGTTGTATATATTTAAGGCTTACGCAATCAAGGCGACTTGATGTATGTGGTCCTCTTCTTTGAAGGGGGAGCCGGATTAGACATGAATAAACCATAGTGACATGTTTAGGTGGCCTACCATAACTTGTTGCATGCTTAAAAGTTATAGTTTATGATTTTGCATATTTATTGTGATATAAATTGTGTTGTAAAATTGTTTTTGAGAAAAGATAAACTTGACTAAGCAACATCGAAATAAGAGATTTTTTAATAAAATTGGAGTCTTACAACTTTGGGATACACCGGCTCACCTATTTGAACAAACTCTAAGAGAGGTATAAGCCGGAGTGCGCTAGCCTTCTAAAAGGGCGGGTTTTTAATTGCGTTCATCGCAAACCTTTGCCCTTGCGCTTCTTTGTGCGTTCAAATGGAGCTACCGAGCTCTCTTGTGTTGCTAAGACTATACAAATGATTTTATTAAATATTATGTTTAGAAGATATGCATGAATCTTCGAAACATAACTTTTTGATCACATATCAAATTGAATGACCCAATAAACTTAAGTAATTTGCCATCCAATTTGTCAAGGACACATGGGGTCGTTGTTTGACTCACTAGTACACAGTGGTGAAATGGCGATTGCATGGCGAAATCCATTCACTGGTACACAGTGGTGGTCAATTTTGCATGTTCTTAGTTGGACGACTTAAAGTGAGTTAAGCGGTGAGACCTTGACCCGTGACAAAAGATGGGACAAAACATGACTACAAAAGATCACTTGCTGAATCGAACGTCTTACGTAGGTCCCATACTTTCTAGGAATTGCACTTGTAATGCAATTATTGCTCGTCGCTTACCTTTTGAGTGCAATCATTTCTAGCATATCAACTGATGAAATGGTTGCATGTCAATTGGATCCTAGCCTTAATGAAATTAATTGTTTATTTTATAAACATTGGGTAATTAATTTCTTAAGGATTTATTATTGAAAATACCGATAATTGAAGTTGAATATGTTTTGTAAATGGCAACAAAACCTTCACAAAACATACACCAATCGGCTTTCAGGTCGATGCTAGAAAGAGAAAACTTTCTGAAATCAATTTCAATGATTGTTTTTGTCAATAGAGAATTGTTCTAAGAGTTGAAAAGAAAACCGATGTCATTGAAACTCAGATACCGCTATTCCTAATGCAAATGCCACTGCTTTGCAGTTGGAAGCATAAAATACTCGATACAATAGACATATTGAGGTTGCTTATTTGATGCTAGAAGCATGTCTCCTGAGCTTCAAAAAGCAATTCGGATTGCAAAATCCGTGTGATATGATCAAATAACTCAAGTCTATGTACGGAAAACAAGTTGGAGATGAAATTACTTGAGCTAATTGAGTCACTCTATAACTTGAACACGAGTATGGGAAACCGGTGAGTGCTCATGTACTCAAGATGAAGAGTCACTTTGAGCATTATGGAAAGGTTTAAATTATGCGTATCTTCTGTCGATTCTTATTGGCACAAGAGATAATTGCAGATTTGCATAGCATAGTTGGACTTCATATCAAGTTGATTGAGTTTGAAGAAAACCGTCCAAGAAATCTGAGATACCCCAAGTTCTTATGATCAAGGGGGGAATGGTTTAGAAAGAAAAACAACCGTAAAGCTAAAGGCAAGAACTTAGGTAAGAGAAAACAAAGTGTTTAGTCTCAAAACCTTAAAAGACCCTTTAGACTAAGGAGCATCGGCTAAAGACCAGTCTTGTCATCACTATGCTAAGGTGAGACACTGGAAGAGGAATTGTCCTAAGTATCTAGCTGAGTTGAACAAGAAGAAGAAGCAAGTTGGTTTAACTAGTTCTTCAAGTATCTTCTTAACTGAATTATAAATGTTGATGAGATTCAAATGATAATTCAATAGCAAAAGAGTCAAGTTAACTTGGACTCTATCTTTGACATGGCCATCTTGTTTAATTTTTGTCAAGAAATGCATTTAAAGACTTCAATGTGAAGATATCTTACAAATCAAATGATGAATCATTTGATAAATGTGTGTCTTCGGCATTATAAGTAGCAAGAAACGCATTAAAAGTCTTCAATGTGAAAAGATCTTACAAATCAAATGATGAATCGTTTGATAAATGTGTGTCTTTCGAATTACCGTTAGCAAGAAAAGCATTGAAAACTTCAACATGAAGGGATCTTACAATCAAATGATGAATCATTTGACAAATGCATATCTTGTATTTTCGGCAATATAACAAGAATACCCTTTCCGCATAAAACCGGAGAGGGCTAAGGAACTACTTGGACTAATACATATCGATGTATGTAGCCCTTTTAGACATATGTCAAGGAAAAATGCTAGCTACTTCATTATTTTACGGATGATTTCAGTCGTTATGGTTATGTTTACTTGCTTAAACATAAACATGAAGTCTTTGAAACATTCAAAGAGTTTAAAAATGAAGTTGAAAATCAACTCGGTAAAACCATCAAGATTCTTCGTTCGGATCGATGTGGTGAATACTTAAGCCAAGAGTTTAAGGATTATCTTAAAGCATGTGGAATTGTCCAATAGCTTACTCCTCCATATACTCCTCAGCATAATGGAGTGTCTGAAAGGAGAAATCGAACCTTGCTAGACATGGTGAGATCAATGATGACCCGTACAACTCTCCCATTTTCGTTTTGGGATTATGCTCTAGAGACTGCTGTACGCATTCTCAATATGGTTCCAACCAAGAAGGTTGGCAAGACACCATACGAATTATGGCATGATGATGTCCTTAATTTGTCTTACTTACTTAAGAGTCTGGGGATGTGAGGCACTTGTGAAGCGCGATACGCCTGACAAACTTGAACCCAAAACTACTAAGTGCATCTTTGTCGGATACCCTAAGGAAACGATGGGTTACGACTTCTATGATCCCGCCAAAAACACTGTTCGTGTTGCTCGATATGCTGAGTTCTTTGAAAAGAAGTTAGTTTAAGAGAACAGTGGGAGGGTTGTAGAACTTGACGAGACTCAAGAGGAAGATGTGTCACCTTCTGAATATACTAGCAATCATCAACTTGGGGGGAAAAATGTTCAAAGTGATGAACCTCAAGTCGATGATAATGAAGCGATTCCACTTCGTAGGTCCGAAAGGACAAGACGTCCTACCGAAAGACTATGTCTGATGGTAGAAGAAGACGTTTTTGGAGATCTCGATGAGCCTCCGAATTTCAAAGCTGCATTATCAAATCCGGAATCTGACAAATGACTTGAAGCTACGAAGGTGGAAATGAAATCCATGAAAGACAATCAAGTCTGGAGCTTGGTTGATCTTCCACAAAATGCTCAAACTGTTGGGTGTAAGTGGATCTTCAAGAAGAAGACGGACATGGATGGAAATGTACACATCTATAAAGCTCGTCTCGTGGTAAAAGGTTATACTCAACGTTTCGGTGTTGATTATGATGAGACCTTTTCTCCGGTCGCGGACATTAGAGCTATTAGGGTTCTAATGAAAGCTCGGCACTAATATTTTTTTAACGTCTAATTAGATCGGGTAATCATTCAAATTCAGAATGAAAGCTCGTTGCTTTTTCTTTCCCTATAATAAAAATGAAATTAATTGAAGCCGTGGGGCCCTATCCATTTATTAATTCGACCCAACTTGAAATTGACTTCGGTTTGCTCCCTTTCAATAATATAAAGAAGGCTTTGTACCGAGCCGGAAAGAATAAAATATTCTCAGAACTCTTAATTGATACGACATGCTATTTTTTCCATTCATTCCCTTTCAGGATCAGTCGCGGTCTTCCAAACTTTACCGATAGTATGGACGAATCCCTCGCTTCATCTAAATGTGTAAAAGATCCTAGCCATAGCAGCGTACTATGATTTTGAGATATGGCAAATGAATGTTAAGACTGCCTTTCTTAAATGGTTACTTGGATAAAGAAGTCTATATGGATCAACCAGAAGGTTTTATTGATCCGAAACATCCCAACAAAGTATGCAAGCTTCAAAGATCCATTTATGGACTAAAGCAAGCATCAAGAAGTTGGAATAAACGGTTTGATGAAGAAATCAAAAGTTTGGTTTTGTTCAAAATCCCGATGAGCCATGTGTATATCGCAAAGCTAGTGGGAGTGATGTTACTTTCCTTGTCTTATATGTTGATGACATATTAATCATAGGAAAATATATTCCAATGTTGCAAGATGTTAAATCCCATCTTGGAAAGTGTTTTGCCATGAAAGATTTAGGAGAAGCAGCATTTATTCTTGGAATCAAGATCCACCGAGATAGATCAAAGCGGTTGTTAAGTTTAAGTCAAAATGCTTATATTGATAAGATCTTGAAACATTTCAAGATAGAGAATTCTAAGTGTGGGTTTACACGCATGCAAGAAAGACTTAACTTATCTAGCAAGAATAGTGCTTCTACACCTAATGAGGTGGAGCGTATGCGAAAAATCCCTTATGTTTCGGCTGTGGGATCTGTAATGTATGCGATAAGATGTACTAGACCTGATATTGCGTTCGCGCAAAATATAGTTAGCCACTATCAGCAAAATCCTGTAAAGGATCATTGAATTGCTGTAAAGAATATTCTTAAGTATATGTGTGTTACTAAAGAGTTATTCTTGGTGTATGGAAGAAATCCTGATCCAGAATTCAAAGTGAATAGATACTGTGATGTTGGATTTTAGACTGATAAATGTGATTCAAAATATCAGTCGGGATACGTCTTCATTGTTTAAATGAAGGCACGGTGGAATGCTATGAGCTAAAAACCACAGTTGCCGTGTCTACAACAGAGTCTGAGTACATTGCCGCATCAGAAGCCGCAATGGAAGCAGTCTGGATAAGGAAGTTCACTAGCGGGCTTGACGTGATCCCCTCAAGTGACTTACCCAATGATATGTACTGTGATAATACCGGTGCATTAATCATTGCCAACGAACCCGGAGTTCAGAAAGGTGCCAGACATTATGCTAGACGATATCACTATGTTCGTGAGCAGATCGAACTTGGGGAGATCAATTTACTCAAAGTTCACACAGATTTTAACTTAGCTGATCCTTTCACAAAAGCTTTGTCTAGGCCCAAGCTTGAAAGGCATGCCGAGGGCATAGGACTTAAATTAGCTAGTTATTTCATGTAAATCTATTGTTTCGGTATTTGGATAAGGGATGTTGAACAATTTATATTTTCTATAATGAAATAAAGTACTTGATGTATTTGATTTCATTCAATATTAAATTGTGTCCTGTATTTGCATGTTTAATCCTTGAATATTTTATTAAATATTCTAAATTGTCCATTGTCGATTAATTATATGGGAATATAATTAAACGAAGACAAATGTGAGTGATTGGTTGTATTCTTGGAATATGTAATGGATGGTTCCCACCAAACTCACATGATATCCATAGCGGATGCATATCGGACTACCTCACTAACGAATTATCACTTTATGGATCATTGTCATTAAGTGAAATTCGGAAATGGTTACTTTTATTGATCCTTTGACTTGAGATACAAGTAGGTCAGCATGTATGAATCGCACTTACTAGATGTAGTTCTAACTCACCTGAATAAGGGGGTACATAAAGGGCTATTTTCAGAAAGTGTCGTGAAGTATGATGACTGACACGTGTAGTCAATACAGGATTTGTTCCTTCAATTTGAAATTGAAGTATGATACCGTTTGACGCCCTCATTAGGACTAATTAAAGATGTTTGCATGGCCGTGCCCAAATAAATCCAGATTGTTCTCGATTATATTTGGTAATCATTAATTAGTTATAGAATGAGAAACATAATCGTTAAATTATGAAATGATCTCGATCCATATTCATATTTAACAAAGGTATCGGAACAAAGGGATAATAAATGCCTTAACCATTTAAAACTATACTTAAATGTTTTCGGGAGCATTGGCGTGTTGCTAGACGCTAACCAATGTTATTACCTTCATTCGTTACGAGCTCAAGTGAGAGCTGTTAGAATATGATCACGTAAAATGGACGTATAACCGAAAAGTATTTAAGCCTACGGGGTCACACCTCAACGTGAATGTAACTATAAGTTGATTAATATATTAAATGTAATTTATTAATTAATTTGATCACGAAAAACTAACGAAGGTCCGTTAAAAGAGTTAAAAGTTAACGGTACTTAACTAACGGACTTAACGGAGAAGAGTTGGAATTAGGAAACAATTAGGAAACCCCTCTAGAATGTTCTAGGGGGGGGGGGGACGGTCGACTAGGGTTCTCAAAACCCTTAGACTTGGCCATTAAGTATCCTAAGCCTATAAATACAAACCTATGTTTAGTTGTTTTATATACAGTTAAATCCAAAGGGTTTTTTCTCTCCTTTCTTTCTCTCCCTCTCTCGACCGAAATTCAACCCACAAAGGGTTTGATTTTCGGTTCACTTATCTAGGAAAAAGGGTTTTCGGGTTAGCTAGGTATTCGGGTTTAAATAAAGGGTTGTTCGTTCGTGATCAAGTACTAGCATACATACGTTCCAACGTTGAGTGTGCAATCGTAGAGAGGTTAATTTAAACCTTGTTCTTGTTTCAATCTCTCCATTATAAGGTACATATTTTATACTTTGGTTAATTAATTAAACTGCATAGATCTTGTCTTCCGTTGCGTGCTTTGTGATTTGATGTGATAAATAGTTATATAACCCAACACAACTTTTGTTTTACACGTCTCGAATTCGATACATGGATATGATATTTCAAAGAATTTTACAATATAAGTCTTTTAGTGAATCATGTTTAAGTTTTGCAGAGGGGTATAGATTTATCCCACTTAAACGTGGTGTCTTCAGGTGGTTTAGTTGTGAGTTTTACCTCCTACTAGGTATTGGAGGTGAGGAGGCTATATAACATGAACCCAGTTAAAACAATGTGGTGCTAGACCTTCCGTTACAAGTAATCCATATCTTAAAAAACAACTTGCTATCTGATATTTAGCAAGCAAACGATACGATTGTGTGGTTTGGTGTTGGCTTATAACTAAAATCCTGGTTTTATATATTTTTATGTGTTTATTTAGTCTTTTTTAATAATTTTTTCATAGTGATTTTTAACAAGGTTTAAATCAGACATAACTACGATGACGTTGTAATTGTGATATTAACAGATAACTGTAGCAACGCATGACTAAATACTAATACATATATTCGGTGCAACAAAATACTTATATATTCCATATATTGGTTCAAGAATGATCAAACATTTTTTGTTTTCCCTTTTTGTTACATCATCATTTGCTTTTTGACATTACTTGAGCACTTAAATTGATGTGCACTAATGTACCACATGAATTAAATTAGGTAACCTTAATCAACTACTAATTATGCATAAAATTACAACTTTTATATAATATAATGTAATCATATTTGATACTAGAAAAAGAAATATGAATTGCAAATACATGCTAAGGGGCCACTGTGTCACGCAACTGTCGACACGAGAATGCTCACATGTGACACTTGTTCTTGAATAAGTAGCACAAAGAACTAAATAAGAATGATACTTTATCATTTCTTATGACTATTGAGCCTGAGAATGCTTTACAATTAAAGAATTACACTGTAAACAAGGATGGAAAATTGGAAATGCCTGTATGTTACAAGTCCTCTCCCATAAGATCCGAGTCTTTTCATTTCTAGTCTAAAATCATTTTGGTAAATCCCGTATGCATTTTCAGTGAAGATTTTGTTAAGTTATGTTATGTAAGTTGATATTGATGATATTATGATATGTTGTTACGTACAGAAAAATGAGTTTGTAATATATCGTTTGTATATCTAAATAGATTGATGCGAATTAATTATGCATGGATCAATCCAAATAATTAATTGAATAATTTATTAGTTTGATAATCAGATTAATGGATATATTTTTTAATCCAATAGATAATATGATTGGATTGGATATAGATCAATATCCAATCCATTTTGATAGGATTTTCTAATACAGATAACTTTCATCAACAACAATTGGATCAAACTGCGCTTATATAGGAGTTTCCTTTGCTTTTACCAATTCGTAAAATTAATCCTACTTAGGTTTATAGTTTTCAGCAAATACTATCAAATTAATCTGTTTTCAATATATTTTAACCTTATTTAGTTGCTTTTACCAGCAAAAGGTTTTTACAAGATGATAATAACGTTTATTTGTTTTTGCATTTCTTTATAGGTCATATGTCGTATGTGTCATTCCATGATTTATAATAACAATAATCATATAATAAACTGCACAAAAGTAAACAAAAGCAACTAACATTGAATTGCAAATAGTAAAAAGGACATAATGTTATCAAATGTTGATTTGCCTTACAGTTTTCCACTTCTCAATGTCTATCCCCCACAATTCTCACCTCACAATTAATTTATTAATTCTTCAAAACCAAATACAAAAAAAAAAAACAAAAACATTAACTTAATAATTATTGCCATTACTCTCTAATCCTTTCCACCGTTCTACTACCTTACAACCACCATTAACCACCGAACGACGACCACAAACTTCCGTCCTTTTTAACTCCCTCTTCTCTTCCTCCTCCCCCGCCTCCTTCTGCGACAGACATTTCTTTTTATTCGCTTTAACACGCAAAATTCCCAATAGTTCTCTCAACGCCTTCCCTTTATCTCTTCTATTTTTAATCAAAACTTCACTAACATCCGCCGGGGTCATCTCGGCCTTGTCGGTAACCTCCTCTAGCTGCCGCAACACCTCCTTGTCCACGTCATCAACTGTACACCCTAAATAAGTCTTTAACAATATTTTTAATGATGAAAATGTACAATAACTCATGAACACATGCATGTCCATCCGCCCACTGCGTAACAATGCCGGGTCAAGTTTCTCAATATGGTTTGTAGTAAATACGAATATCCGCTCCGACCCGCAACATGACCATAACCCATCAGTAAAATTCAACAATCCGGACAACGTAACACAATTATTATTGTTGTTGGCATCTATTTCCATGTCAGCAGTCACATCAGCAAAATCACGGTTTCCGAGAGGAATCGAACAATCTATATCTTCAATTACTATGATGGATTTTGAGCTTGTTTTCATAAGCATTTTTCGAAGCTCTAAATTCGTTTGAACCTCGGTTAATTCAAGATCATATATATCATATGATAAATAATTAGCCATTGCAGCAATCATGCTGGATTTGCCGGTCCCAGGAGGACCGTACAAAAGATACCCACGTTTCCATGCACGCCCAGTGCGTGTATAAAAAGCTTTACCTTCAACAAAATCACGGAGATCAGACATGATCTCCGCTTTCTTTGCTGGGTCCATTGCCAGCGTTTCAAATGTACTTGGGTGCTTAAAAGGCACAGACTCCCATGAATTCCCACCACGGGAATTCGTGTAAAGGAGTCTGTCCTCGTTTCTTCTTTTGATTTCACTTGCTTTATCATTGATAAATTCAAGGTAGGCCTCAAGAATATAAGGTTTGTGTTTTTTGCTTATTTTGAGAGTAAACCCACGTTTCTCTTCGGGTAATGGTCGCCATGAGAACATTTGAGGCTGTCGGGTTGTTACAGTATGTTCCCAAGCGACCATTACACCGTTGAAAATATCGGTTAGAGTAGTGACGTCGTTATTGGACAACCCAAACGTGAATTTTGAAGAGTTAAGGTTCCGAGTGATAGACAAACGGTTGGAAGAGGAAGTCGCGACCGATGAGAGGTATAAATGGACAGAATTGTAGAGTTCGTTTGTGTTTACGCCTTCAATTTCGGTTATATCATAGTAGTAATATGAAGAAAAGGAAGTGAAGAAGTGGTTGATGAGTTTAAGGAAGGCGAAACGAATATCGGGTGGGAAGATGGTGGTAAAGAGTGTTTGAGAGAAAGCGTAAATGGCCATTAGAGACGCCATGGTTGTCCATAGCTCCTTCATTACTAGCTAAAGGACTTTTGGTGTGGTGGTGGGTTTATGGGGCGGAAATGAAAGTGTGAGTTGTTATTTGGGATTTATATACAGCTACAAATGAGATCCAGATATATATATATATATATATATATGTGAAAAACATGTTTATTTATTTCCCTTTACATGAAAATATATATTTATATATGGAGTAATTTGTACTCTAAATTGACAAAATAAAATGAAGGATGTTACCATTAACATCAAAAACATGAAAACAGGGGGTAATTGAGAGTAAAGTTCTATATCCTTCTTTTTATATTTGTAGATAGTGATATGGTTAAGGATGAGTTAAGAGAATTAGGGGTGGAGGTTTGATAACATAGTGATTGTATACCACAACATCGTTGTCATTTCATGAATAGCACATTATCACTATTTGAGAAGATTAATGACTTATCACGTACAATTGGACAAGGAGCTAGCATATTACATGGATCATAAATACATTTTATTATTGGGTATAAGAAAGAAGAGCTACCAAATACGAGTAATTGACAAAGTATATAAAAACAAACTAAATAAAGGAATAATGAATGAGAATCACTTAATTAAATAAGTGAATTAGTTATAGTATGTGACATGTGACTAGGGACTTTTAAAGGAAGATTAATCCAGAAGAGGGCGTTTAATAAAACAGAGCACAAGTTGGCTTCTCAGGTCATCTAGAGAAAGTGTTCCCTAATATCTTATGATCACTTATCCAATAAGAACTAAAGAAGAGCATATTGTCTACATGTGTGCAGGGATTGTTTTTTCAAAATCATTCTTTAAAATGTCATTTGTATCGGTATGCATAACCTTTCGATCAAAAGGCTACATGTTCAAATCACTTAAATGAATAGTTTATACAGATTGCTTTTTTGACATTATACTTTAAAATGTCATTTGCAGGTATGCATAACTTTTCAAGTTATAAGTATAAATTTATTCCATAGAAAAAAAAGGTCATATGTAATTTTCGTTTGTAACGAAAACTTTCAAATTAAACACGTACCCTACGCACTTTTATATATATATATATATATATATATATTTGTTAATGTCATGATATGTGTAAATTAATACCATTTAAAGATCGAAAGACCTCGAACCACAAGAGGCCTGAGGCTACTTCATTTGCGCATTAGGTTCGCTCTACTGGATACAGAGGCTTAACAGAAATAGGGACGGAGTACAAACCACATGGATGATTTTAGTCAAAAGTTCATGTGATTTTAGTCAAAAGTTAACAACACATACACTGCAAAAATAACAAACCGCTGGACGATTTTTTGCACTTTAACCCATAAATATATTACTAAACACGGACCCAACTCCTCACAATCTCGTCGGTGAAACAAAGCGGTGCACCAGACGATGAGTTGGTGGTAAAAATGGCACTAATAAAGAGGGAAATCGACGAGGCAACCGACACCTACCGTTGAGGGGCTTCTTAATTATAAAGTAATTAAGAATTAAGAAAATTTTAAATAAGACTTTTTAGGATTTACTTTGGAGTCGCTTACAACAAATTCAATACAGGAGTAGTATAATTATAAGGTAATCTATCTTCAGTCACTCTATGTTGTCCTATAAACATTTGTTATCAGCCTCACTTTTAAAGTAGGTTCGCAAATTATAGTATTAGGGTAGTGGTGGTAATGATGATAATGCAATGACCAGTTAAAATCATTCTCCTCAATTTGTTGGTTGTTGGGTAGTGTATGTATTTGTTAGGTAGTGTACTAAAGTAACATAGTCTACCAACCACATCTAATTATTACCATTACAATTATAATTATAATTATAATTACAATTACCATTACCATTTCCATTACCATTACAGCATTGTCATTACCTAAACCTTTTAAATAGCCAAACACTCCTTAAGAATCATTAATATATGACGAGATGGGTATCCACACAATGCGGTAGCGGTGGCGGCAACGGGTGGTGTTAATGACGGTGGTGGTAATGATGTGTTATTAATTTAAAAGTAATTGACGTAAATGGTACTTCAATTATTTTATGGTTAAGAGATGTATCTTTTGTAAATAACTATATTAAAAGTATTATAGAGATTTAGATAGAAATATTTAAATTAATTAATAAAGGAGATAGATAGTTTGGATAAATATATGTGTAAAATATTTTAGGGATATGTTGGGAAGATTTAGTGTGAGGGTTAGAAAATGTGTTGAAAATTAAGGATATTTTGGGTATTTTAAAGGTAGAGACTTGAAAAGGGAAGAGTAGTTTATTTATTAATATATTATAGATTAGGAAAGAAATTTATATTCAATTCCATCAAATTTTTATAAACTTTATGAACCAAACAACCCTTTAGCATAGTTTTTATGTTAACCTAATATAACAAAAAATATAAATCAAGTTTCATTTTATCAAATTCTTATATCTTTTTGAACCAAATAACCCTTTAGTAATCTAAATACTTTTAAACTAGATGGACTCACGTGCGATGCGATGGCGATGGTGATAAATCGTTGGTAGTCGGTGGTGGTGGTCGCGACGACGATGAGTAGTGTAGATTATTGATATAAGTAAGATAATTGGTGTAAAAAAAGTAATTGCCCCTCCTTTTTCTTGGAGTGAGGTTTCTCTTTTGGGGGCCTCCTATTTTATTATTTTTTTTAAATTTAAAAAATACATAATTTTATTAATTTTTTCAAACATCACACAACACAACTAAACAATTATTCTAAACATAACACAACACAACTAAACAAATATTTCAAACATCACACAACATAACTAAACAATTATTTGAAACATTTAACATTACAACTAAACGATTAAATTTGTTTAAACTTCGGATTGATTTGTACCAATTTCTACTCCTCAACGGGATGAAAAGTTATGCCTTCGTGTACTCGGCCATGGTTCTTTTGACCATTGCACCGTGTTCACTGTCGTGAGCTTGGTTCAAACGGTTGAACATCATATCGAATACGTGAATGTTTGCGCGCAATTGGTGCCATTTAGAGGCCACATCGTCTACATTTTGATAGTTCGATGGTTGATTTTCATAAGTGAGAAATAGACGGGTTACTCTCAACCAAAACGTATGTTGCCTTTCGTAGTTACCACACAACGGGTCATCTGACTCATCGACCCAAGTTCTCGTTAAACTAATCTTTTCGGACTTAGTCTAAGCCATTTGAATTTAGAGATTAAAAATAGAAGATTTTGCAAAATATAGTGAGAAAATGGAAGTTAGAAGTATAAAAATGAAGAATAAGTAGTGTGAAGTATTTATAGGGAGTTAAATTAAAAACTTAAAAAAGAAAAGGTAACGGCTAGTTTAAAAGGGATAACGGTCGAATTTTATTGGAAACAACAATCAATTTGGGTGACAAATTACTTCCGCTATCAATTTTATTTTTTGCACTTACCGCCACTCGGGGTAATGTGCCGGGCGACAATGAGGCGGCATAGGGCTCAAGGGAGCCTCACTCCGAACAGTCTTGTTACTCTTATACCATAGAAATTTCTACGGATATATATCAACACCTTTCGGGAATAACAAATGAATCGAAATAAGAAAAGAAAAAGTACAAAAAGTACCTCCCAATCATCAAAGTAGGAACTATAGAAGGGGTCCATGGCTATAGCTTGGTGATTTACAGTGGCATTCTTTCTGTATGTTTATCATTTCTTGCATTATTTCATTTGATGGGCATTTCACTTTGTTTTTTCTGTCGTTTATATAATAGTTTGACTTTTATGATATCTACTAACCTTGACCCATCTTTCAATTTTTTTTGTTTTTGTTTTTTTACTCTGTATAATCTCTATCTCTATCTCACTATTTTACATAATAAAAAAGCATTAGTGTCTTTCAAATTTTAAATTTTTCAATCGCTCATTTTCATTTCCCTTTTTAAATCTCAATCACTTATTTTTTTTACTCTTCTCTATAAATCATTTTATTACTCTAATTTATTTAAAATCTTTTATTACAAAACCGTACATCAATAAATTATAAAATTATATAGGTGTTCTTAAAATTTCATGTTCTTTCGTTAGAGATGTCATTCGATAAACTTTCAACGAATTATTAAATCCGAGAGCAGATCCCATACAGCTAAGGCATTTGGCTATCACACTGTATAACTTGTCACCTCCTATTAGCTATCACACTTTATGACATATCACCTCACCATCTCACCGCTACAACACGCGAGTACTTTCTCTCTTTCAACTAATATATGGGATGAAACTAAAGCGTGTGTGATATGGGTAGTTTCCAAATAACCAACAAATCATTAATTAGTTAATACTTCATAAATTTTAGCATAATATCATCATCTATGTTACGCCACTACCGATCATCATACAAAGTTGGCGGTCGAAAGAGCCCAATGCCTTCATCTCCACCTGCATGTTCTTGCTAAAAAATATTTAAAAATGATTCATGACCCTATACCTCATAGACATGATTTTAGTACTTATAAGCGACGGAATAAAATATTAAATGAAAACTTTGAAGTAATAAAGCTTTTAAGTTGCAAGCCCATCGGCAAAGTACAGTTTCCATGTCCCTCTTAAAACAACTCTAATGGTAGGTTGATGAAAAATTTTTGTGAAAGAAAAAGTCTTTCAATAGCTTTAAACCATTGGAGACAATAGTTTTTTTCTTCAAAAGCTTAATATTCATCAAGCTATTTGATCAAAGACTTTTTATTACACACTCACACTCACTTTTAATTAAATACTTGTTTATAATTTCCACTAACACTTTTAATTAAATATCATATATTAATAGTATGGACATTGAAAAAAAGTCTTTGATAACTTGATACTATTGGAGATGCTCTTACAAGCACGAATGGCCCCACTTGCTTTGCAAGCAAATTAATTCCAAGGCGACCATTTTGCAAGCTCGGAGTCATAACAGGTGAACCTCTATGGCCACTAGGGGTTTTCGCCAAAAATAAAACTTGTAACCTCTATATTAAGAGGCACAGATCTTTCAATGGACCACCACTTATATATATAGAACTTCAGGTTTGGTAAAAAAAAGAAAAGTAAAAATAAGATAAATGCCATAGAACAATGATAATAACAAGAACAAAATGTTCATTATGATTATTTGAATTAGGTTACTAAAACACATTGTAACATTGATTCAATGAAACAAAACAACCCAATACGAATGATCCGAATAGCAAATCGACAGGTGGGTTATTCAGTTAACTCAAATGAACAAGATATCCCTACAGATGTCAAATACCCTCAATCTTTCTTCTATTAATCCGTCAGGTGGTATGTAAACCAAAGTTAGACTGCAACTTACAAACGTTTACAATATTTTGTACACCAAACTTTATCCCTACCAAATCCAGTCTTATTTTTATTATTTTTCAAGAAATGTAAATCACATTGCTGTCAAACAGTACCAAAAAACTAAACTAAAGCAAGAAAAGCATAAAAAAGCTAACAGATTCAAAACTTTCTTATACAAGTATATAGTACTAGTATATCTACTTTTTCCTCGGATCAATCTCCATGTTAGAAGCATAAAAACTTACACACAAAAAATGGCTTGCTGCATCCGTAAAGTAAAAAGTATGCATAAACAAATGATATCTATACTTCGGTAGGGATGAGTTTAATCAATTGCAATGATAAGGAAACCGACAGAGACATACATGAGTAGAACAGGGTAGAGTGCGAGAGCTTTTCTTCTGGGGTTAACCGCCATGCTTATGAAGGGATATGCAGCCCAAGAACTCCAAGCCAACGTCACACACACAACAATCATCTTCACCATAACATTGTCTTTCAACATGCAGATTAGTGCTCCCACATCCAGAGGGAACAGACAGTAACCCAATAGACTGAGACTTTGGAAGAAAATTATATGCCCACCCTAGAAAGCAATCAATTTTATGGCTCATTAATCCAAAACGTAATATTGACTATTCTTTATCCTATGTTTTTACCCTAGTTAACTCCATGCAGGTGCCCATTGACTTCTTATACGCAAGGTACTCCTAACACGCCTTATAACTATGATAAAATATGTGTGTGTGCGCATGCATGTATGGTGTATAGTCCAGTTATTTGTGCATTATACACGACAAGAAGAGAAGAAATTACCAGCAGTAAGACGTTGAGTGTAAGTATTACAGCACCTGTTGCGAGTAGTGCGAAGGCCACAGCAAATACTTCAGACTGGATAACAACATAGACAAACATAAGAATCAAGCTTTACTCCAATGATTCCTAAAGTAAATGCTTCATGTAATTTATGAACCAAAGTTATTTAGAATATTAACTTAGGCTATAAGTGGCTAATTTGAATTTTCACCCTTAACCATAGTGACAAGCTAGCAGATCAATCAAATTGTGTGAAGATATGCACCAGAATACATGATACATATAATAAATAAATAATTTTGGACAAGAAATGTGTCCTTATCCCAAAAGATAAAGTACAAAAATACAATTACATTATTACACAAATACATTAAAATTAATTCACCTAACTGTAACTGCTTAAAAGTACGACCGAAAAGCCTTCATCAAGTGAGCAAGAGACATGACGATTTTCTGTTTCAACAAGCATTTAGGATATAAAAACATGACTATACATTTACAAGATTACATTAGCTAAGAAGTCCAGCTAAAAGTTCTAAATACAAGCATATGTCGTGTGCATATTCACCACCCTACTGTCTTTTCCTTCACTATGTATGAAAAGTTAGCATTCATAAAGGTTTGCTATAACCAAAGTATTCAAATAACACTTCTATGAAATTTTAACATATAAATGGTGATCCCAGTAATTTATCATCCATGTTATACAGCTAGAATATGAATATTCTCTTGTTCGTCCTTCAATGCAATGATTGATTAAAAATATGCTGTATCAGATAAGTACTACGAGCTTGGTGTTGGTAAATACACATGTAGATTCATACAAAAATATATGCCATATACGATTGTGTAGGCTAGAGGTGATGCTCAAGAGGCAAAAACTAAGCAGCAACAGTTAACTAATTACTCATGACAGAAAATGGACATCATGAAGTCATCACTCCTCAATGCAACTATAGATGCACAATATGCTGTAATAAAGATATACTACAAGGTCTGTATGTACTCAGCGACATTCTTAGCTAACTATATTACGGTAGAGGTCATTTGTGATGTCTTCATGCGGTGACAACTGACAACAAACCTACAGCAAGTAATTACGTTCATTGTAAACTTGTAGTTATTTTAACTATTTGTAGTTCTTGATACATAAACTATTGGAATTTGTTATGTTATAACTTCTAAAGGTTCTCAATCACATTGTTTAGCCTATTGAATGATAAGGGATAAATTTCTCCTCACTTTAAGAATTATTGATGCGTATGCAATGATGTGAAATTATAATCAAGAGCGGTCGACTTTGAAGGTCGCTGTTTAGATTACCTACAAACAACAAAATTACAGTGGTGTTGTTCCTCTAGTATAGAAGTAAGGTCTATGAATAGTAAACACAAGTTTGGATATAATGACAATCATGAACTTCTATAATAACCCATTAAGTTACAACGTAAGAAAGACAGACCTGTTAAAATGATCAAGCATTTCAAGAATGGCAAGCTCATAGAAGGAACACAAAATGTCAATGTGAAAAACAGAATACGACAAACTGTGTAACATATACTGCAAACATTTTGGAATGTTTAATAATTCAACATGAACTAAGAAGACATCATGATGGATGACTGAACAAAGTTCCTACCAGTTTTCTGACAAATCTACAATTAAGGACACCTTTCAACTACAAATATTTTCTTACAAAAGAATGCAAAGAAAAAAAGAATGAAAACTCAATGTATTATTATAGATATCAAGTATGTGGACAAGACTAGTACGAGTCAAGTGGAACAGATGAGCATAGAGGTGTATGACAATTATTAATGAAAAATCTAACATTGCAAGTGTATAAGAAGAAAAAAAAAACAGTTGCAAAGGATGCAGGCTTGATCAAACATATATTTTTAATATGTGAGTGTGCTGTTTCGTTACAACTGTAGTAAGAACAGCTTGTAAGTTCCTAAATCCTTAAATTGATACAAGCAACAGTCTAAGTTGCACATAAATTTGTATACCACTGACAAACAATACACATTGCATCGTAGAGAGTACAATGTGGTTAAGTGGCTCATGCATTCTCCATTATAACGTTAAACAAGATTTACCTTCTACAGAGATATCACACCTAATTACCCACGGAAAGTTCAATAGCATGCAAGGCAAAAACACATTAAAAAAAATACTTCCATAATACAGTATCAAAACTACAGGAAATTTCTACTAATTCAGCAAACTATTAACACGTCAAATATATTTTTCAAGTGAAGTTATATTCAAGAGCTTCTGACTATAAAGATTAGCAGTTAAGATACCTATGAGTCATAAAATATACAGCAGTGTTGATCCTATTGTTTAAAAGAAATAACTGAAAATATAATGTGACTGTACACATAATCATGGACTTCTTTAAAAATCTATTAAGTTAAGCTGCAAGAGAGGACAAAACCTAAAAAAGATCAAGCAAGTCAAGGATGGCATGCTCATAGAGGCTTCACTGAATGTCTTCGTGAAAAAAAGAACGTTGCAAACTGTGTAATGTATACTGGAAACTTCTTGGGATGTCAAATAGTTCAACATGAAGGATACATCATGAATAGATGGTTGACACTAGAAGTTCTACAAAGTTTTTGACAAATCTACAAGGATAGCTTTCAAATATGAAAATTTGCATATAGACGGGTAAAAAGAAAGAACTACGGTAAAAACTAAATCCAAATTATAAGTATAAGCATTTTAAGTGCACAAGACCAATACAGCTCAAGTGTAAGAGTTGAGCACAGAGGTGTATGATAAAGCACAAACCAATCTAGGTGTAAGGGAAGATCAATTACAAACAGTTGCAAAGGATGCAACCATGAAGGCTTGATCAATCATATACTTGTTTGTATATTTTTTGGGACATAAATGTGGTACGCGAAACTTTTAAGCTCCTAAATTCACGGAGTTAGTATAAAAGACAATCTAAGTTACACATAAGTTTGAATGTCCCGTGGATGGATAAACCGACCATTCGACCAAAGACATTTTCTAGTTTAACCTATACCATATCAACGACTTATGAACATGGACATCTTTTTAACAAACTAAACTCCAGAATTTGTGTCACTAACGCAGTAACACACTTCATACAAGATTCATTTTTGATTATAAAGACACAAGAACCTAGGGTAACACCCATCAGCCATTGTTTCCTTTACCATTATTCTCGCTTCTCTTTCAAGCCAAATTACAAATTACAAATACGATAATTTACTAAAACTAACCATTCCCCGTATCATTCAGCCCTAACACTACAAATTTATATTCAATTTCGTAAATTAGTGCACCAATGAATGTACAACTATAACATATATAGAGCTTGTATGTTCATTTAAGCTCTCATTTTCACAAGCCTCGTTTCTCTAGCTTATTAGGCTTATCTGAAGATTCATATCTAAACACATATAGAGCTTATCCAAACACTATAACACAACTTCCTAGTTTAGCGAAAAATAAGTCATAAGTTGCTAATTCTAAATACGCATAAGCTCAAGAAACAAATCAATCTAGTAATAACATATCTACCATGCAGTCAACAAATAATAATTATAATAATATGTAATTAAAATAGGAAAAATCGGATGGGAACCCCTGATCCCATGTACCATTTGGTACCCACTAATCCCCAGGCTAGGCTAGTGTCTAGGTGAATCTCAACCACTTAATAATCCCCTGATTATCTCAAGTTTGCCTTTGGCAAGACTCCCCATGACCTCTCCTGAAAAATGGCGGCTGGTGGCCACTAGGCTATTACCTAGTAATAATATGTAATTATGTATATATATATACATAAAACATTTTGAAAAAGTAAAATGTACCTTCTTAACAGAAGCAGACCAAGACAAAGTAAGTCCCAAAAACACAATAAAGAAAAAAGGACCCCATAAATCCCAATCTCTCAACGCTTTTCCAGGATCTTCACGGTACGGATTCGGAAACACAACTAATTTCAAATTACTAACAATTCTCGAAAAATCCCTTTTCACCGTATCCCAAACCGGCTCCGTTAATGTATTCGGGGCCGGTCCAAACCCACTCATCATCATTACATTATTATTATTATTATCTGACCCACCCACATTGCCATTAGGTGGTGCGGGTGCAGAAGGTATAGTTGGTGGCTTTGGAATTGGGGGAGGGAGATTGGAAGGGATAAATGGGGATGATGATGATATGGGAATAGAAGCGCGTGGGGTTGGTGATGGGGGACGCGCCGGTTGGACGGTCGATGGACCGAACTGGACGCTTGCGGTTATAAGGTTTTCGATCTCGTCGATGTCGGACTGGGAGGAGGTGTTGTTGGTGGTGAGTGGTGCGGTGTCGCGTTCGTCGTGTGACATTTTTGGTTTCGAGATCGATCTGGGTGGGAGGTTTGTTATGGTGATGGATGGATGGAGGGAGGTTAGATCATCGTAGGAGGAGTTGGATGTAATTTTAATTTTACGTAATAAATAGTGTGCAAAATGATAAATTTTAAACAAATAAAAAGGAAAGAAGATGATTAGAATGGAAAAAAAATACTTCAAATATATTTTTGAGTTCGTATAAGAGGAAAGGGAAAAATATATATTTTGTAATACCCTTTTGATAGCATTAGAGAGGTAATTACATATAAAAGTTTTTCTTTCTTTTCGTCATTTTGGCAATAAAATTTTTGGACTTAGAACCTTTATATTGTTCTATAATTTTCTTTTTTTTTTCTTTGCTTAAAAAACTCAAATATGAAGAAATAAGGTAATTTTTTTATTTTTAGATAGGCGTGTTAGTTTGTTAGTGGTTTCGAACCCTAGCAGTGACATCTAAGCGGGCAGTATGCTAGCGGTTAGAACCCGAAGGCATCCCCGGAGACCAAGGGTGCGATAACACGGCTCGCACGCATCCAAAGAGGTAAATGCGCAAAACCATGAAGAATTGAGATTCGATCCCAGGCCTCTCAGCCAACATCCTTTCCCCTAGAACCTCAAAGAGGGTCCCAAGTGGCCACTTGATCTAAGACCAAGTGGTTAATAAGGTATTTTCTTATATTTTTTTTTATCCTTTGAAAAATAAACTCAAAAATGGAGTGTTATCAAGTGTCAATTTCACTAAACTAACTTATAAGTTCAAAAGATATGTTGGATTAAATGAGGGAAATGATTTAATACCACAAAAATAATTTATTTATTATATTACAATTTATAAGTTTTATAATATAAGTCAGTAAAATATATATATATATATAGTTGGGTTAGATTAGAGCCTCCTTAAATTAAGGACCAATAGGGACATATAAGTTACACATGTAACTTACACATGTGTAAGTCGTGGTGGCGGTGGTCACCATCGCTGGAGGATCATGGTGGTGGTCGGAAATGGTGGTGGTGGTGGTGGTGGTTGTATAACTTACACATGTGTAAGTTGTACTTACACATGTGTAAGTCGTGGTGACGGTGGTTGCTAGAGGATTATGGTGGTGGTCGGAGATGGTGAAAAATGAATGATTGAGAAGAGTCCCTAATGGTCCCAAAAATAAGGAGTCCCTAATTTAACTTTTTCATATATATATATAATTCTTTATCTCCAAGCGCATATGTGGCATGTCTTTACTTTCGCCACGTCATTTTTTTCCTACGTGGCGTTCATACGTTGTTGGTCTCTTAAACGTTGATACATAAGCTTTCACCTATGCATGTTGTATTTATCATCTTTATTATAAAGAAGAAAAAATATGAGAGGAACTCACAAAACGAGTTTCGAACGACCAACCTTACTTTAAGTGTCATTGGTAGTTACCAATTCGACTAAGTTATTTTTTGTTGGTTAATTCGAATCCCACAATTTATAAAACACCTATGCATGTTTGTTTTTGAACTAACTTGGTATTAAGTGTAATTATTTTAGATTCTTACTAAATTTTGAAGCATATATATATATATATATATTATTTATTACTTTTCCTCTTTATATCCATTTTAACTTTCATCATAAATCTTTTGGGGAAAAAGAAAAAAGAAAACTATATATAGATAACTTATTAAGAGTGTGTTTGGGAATGCGTTTTGAAGTGATTATCTGATTATTACGTTCGTAAAACGCAAATAAATTTAAAAAGTGTATGTGTGAAAAAGTGATTATCTCCCATGAAAATGCAGTTTTGAAGAAGCATGTACATACCTGCTTTTTCAAAATGCAGTTTTGAAAACGCATAATCTATTTTGAAAACGCAAAATCTGTTTTTTAATCACAATAACAAACACCCCCTAACATGTAAAAGTAGTTGATTTTGATGTTTAAAAGTGGTGTTGTATTTATTTTAAGGGTTGAGAGATCTATATTGTATATTATTTCATTAAGGGTATTATAGGTTTATTAGGTGAAGATGATAAAATTAATGATTATAGAAGAAGGATATTTTTGATTTTTCAGTTTAAGGAAAAAAAAATTTGTTTTATTAGATAATATAGATACGTTAAGAAAATATTACTATAAATTGTTATATTGACATATTTGCAAAAACACATCCATATACCGACGTTTATTTTATAATATGTAATTATTCACTTCAATTTACTTCAATTTATTTTATAACTGCTTTTATACTATAACTTACGATAACTTATAAGGAATAGTATGAAATGAGATATAAACGTACAACGCACGAGGTCTAATCTAGTGTATATATATATATACCAATATACTAAAACATGATTATAGTATTCTTGAAAAGACATGTGGCGAGATCATTGATTGACATGTGTCCTTTTGATTTAATTTTTTAAATACTTATATTTAAATTGAGAATCCTAAACCAATTATGTTTCTAACTATCTATCTCCATTATAAAACAGTAATTAACCGAGCCTTCTGAAGCACTCCTCAAAACTAAAGCTATGTTTAAACATTGCCACGTAGGATTTATCCTATGTGGCATCTCCATATTTTTTTAACAATATTGTATAAATTTAATACAAAATATTAAATAAAAACAATATAATAACAAATCAAATCTCATACTCCTATATTTTAAAAGAAAATCCCGTACATGAAAAATACAAAATATTCATAATATCAAATCGAACCTTATACTTCTATATTAATTATAAAAATCATAAAGAATCACGTACATGAAAAAAGAATATTTATATCTAAATCTACTTTTACTCTAAAGTTTTCCAAACGAAAAATAAAATAATCTATTTTTGGAATAGTTTTGTGCTTGAAATTGCATGGACTTTCAACTATTTGAAATTATAGCTAGATTATATAAAACTTTTGTAAAAAATATATAAACTTTATCAAAATTTAGAAATCATTTGAAAATATTATAATTATTAGATTATATATAACAAAAAAATTTTGTTGTTCGTGTCCTTCCTTCTCTTGGCCGAACATATAAAATAAAGTAGCCGAAATTGGTTTATATTCTAGCACAAAACAAAGTCTATTATATAATGATAATAATTGTTACTTGAGTTTTATAAATGAGTTTCTTGGTTGACGGAGATAAAATACTTTATTTCTTTATTGTGTTTGAGATTATATTTTTTCCATCACTACATAAGGTATTTCCTTCATCTTTTCAGCATAACTGAAAGCAAAAACTATAATGTTTTTCTCTTATTTATCTTATTGGTTTTTTACTTATACGTATTATATTTATGTGTATGTTATATGAATAAATTGTTGTTATGTTTAGTTTTTTGTTTTGTACATATAATTACATTTGATGAGTAGATAGGCATGCTACATATTTTTCACTTTCATTGTTGCTATGTATTATTATTGAATAAAGTAATATATGTTATAATCTTTTTTTAATAACCAATGTAGTAGATACCAGATTCAGCGCATATTGTTTAATCTTTTTGTTGACCGGCTTTGTTGTTAACCATAATATGAAAATACAAGGGCCAATAAATGATATAATTGTATAGATTAACACAAAATACTTTTAATAATTATCAATATCCACATCTAGATTGTAGTTAAAAAAAATATATCCACATCTAGATTATTTTTCTTACATTCCGTTC
Organism: Erigeron canadensis; assembly: GCF_010389155.1. Classification (NCBI taxonomy): domain Eukaryota; kingdom Viridiplantae; phylum Streptophyta; class Magnoliopsida; order Asterales; family Asteraceae; genus Erigeron; species Erigeron canadensis. Next base: position 7,241,345 of record NC_057763.1, read on the forward strand.
ATTAATAACATTTTCATTAGCCGCACATCGTGCGGGTAAAAGACCTAGTTATTAAATAAATTAATAATACTATCATATTTAAAACAGGATTATAGTATTTTTGAAAAGACATGTGGCGAGATTATTGATCGACATATGTCCTTTTAATTTAATTTTTTAAATACTTATATTTAAATTAAGAATCCTAAACCCCTAACTATTATTAAATAAATTAATAATACTATCATATTTGTTTATAAATAATTTTATAGAGTTTTGATTCATTCATTTATCATCCACGAGATCGACTTGCCATTAGTTTGGGGATAGTTCCCAACTTCACATAGTTAATATACTCCAACATTCCAACCTAATTCTTCAATGATCTTCCAACTTAATTATTCAACGATCTTCTATCATCTGGTATCGTTATTTAATTTGTTTTTATATATGGTATGTGATATTATATTATGTATTTTGTTTATCAACTAATAAGTTTGTAATATAGTGTATATTATGATGATGATGTATTATTTTCGTTGAAGACGATATACAAATATTGCTTTACGTATTTATGTATAGTTAGTTTTGTATGTTTCATGATGTATTGTGTTCCTGCCTTATTATGTGTACATGTAGTTTGAATTTGATTTAAACCTAATTATCAATTAAATACAAGTGATTATGTTGAGTTTTGGATTCGCTGACTGAACTTGCTCGCTGACGTGTGTCGTCAGCGAGTCATCAGTGTCTAATGACTCTCTTCAGTGGGTTATATACTGTCAAATCTGTTGGTCAAGGCGGAAAAAAATTCAAACCGGATAAAGACAAGAGTCACATGGTGGTTCTTCCAACGGTAATTTGCCTTGTATGGCAAAGGTGCAGTTGAGACCAAAACAAGGATTTTCTCTTACATACCCGTTTTGGTAAAGAAGACAAAGACTCTTGCATAGAAGTACATGGAGCCAATGGGACGTCGACAACCACCATCCTTTCACTATCAATGTAAGGCTGTGTTGCCCTAATCATCCCCTATAAAAGGCAACACAGCCGCAACACATTAAGTGTGTTTATCACCATAAAAAGTGTGTCACTTTGCTTGTAATTGTTTAAGTTTGTAGTGTGTCTAGACTTAGCAATTACTCTGTTCATTTGTAGTCTTGTAAGTCAAGTTTATAATATCGACCATGTAATCATCGTTTAATCAATGATACATATGATTAGACTTGCTTAGATCTCTTGCATTTGAACTAGTTATTGTTCTTGTTATTTAGTTTCTTCTTTACATTCTTGCCTAGCTAATCATAATACAAGTTGTGTATTCGTGGACAGTCAGATTACCTTTGAGAAATACAAGAAAATAAAATAAAAAACTATCGATGTGATAAAGTCTTATAACACCCACTAATCTCCAACTTATCTTTTGATTATTATATATCCTTTGTTTCCAATAAATGTGGTTTAATTATAAAGTCATTATAAACAATGTATATAAAATCATTCCATATACAAGTATTAAACATGTATATAGTCAATCCGTATGTCGTACGGGTATTAGGACTAGTATATCTATATATATAGGGGTAGGTTATTTGTAGTACATGTACTTTTTATAGTACATGTGTAACTTAACTTAGACACTTCTTATTCCTTCTTCCTTCCATCTCCGACCACCACCATGATCCTCCGGCGAGACTTACACATGTGTAAGTTAATTTTCCGGTGAGAATCAGGTTAGTTTTCGGGTGGATACGGTACTGGCCAAAGGCCCTTATCTGTTCTAAACTGACCGTCAAGGGACGCATATAGGAATCGTATGGATTTGATGGGCGACGATCCAAAAGATGGTGACGGTTTGCTATGGTACGGGCGAAGTCCTTGCTGCCAGCGTCGGCGCCGTGGTTGGGGTGGTTGGAGATGATGGTAGCTGGTGGTGGTTGTCTCGCGAAGGAAAAAACCTAGAAAATTTAAACCCTAAAATGCTAAAAAAATTGTACTTACACATATGTAAGTCTCGCCAGAGATGGTCGCCGTCGTCAGAGGATCATGGTGGTGGTCGGAGATGATCATGGTGGTGGTGGTGGTGGTGGTCGGAGATGGAAGGAAGAAGGGAGAAGAAATGTGTAAGTTAACTTACACATATACTATAAAAAGTACGTGTACTAAAAATAACTTTCATATATATATATATATATATGACAGATTTATTGTTGTGGAACAAATATCACTTCTAATTTAATAAGTCTGAGCTCTGTAATGGAGTAAAATATTAATGATTTAAATTTTTTCATTTTATTTAAATTTATTAGACTTAGTATCTATATGAGATGCAAATATATATTTTATGGTTAATTTCTTGTGTAATTTATAAATATTACTTTTGCTCATTGTAATGGCATCACTAAATTTAAAGTCAAGATGGTAAGACATGACTTATGTCATTTTGAAATTTCCAATCGCAATTAGGTTAGTAGATGGATCAATAATTAAATTATATATTCCCACAAGGTGAACATTATGGGAGAGGAAGGTGATTCAGCAACCATGAATGGTAGATTAAACTCTTCATGAGGAAACTGACATAAAAATAAACACGGCTCGAAAGAGAATGGCGTAACTCACAAGGCGATAACAAACACAAAGTGGAATAAGCAAATGAGGGATATGAGCAAAGTACAATGTCGCATGTCATACCCCTAAAATGCTGAATAGAAAATGTGAACAATTTAAAGAAATCAGAATTATATATTATAACTTATAACAAACGAGCTCTAAATAAGATGTTATTGGATTTTATTAATATACTACACATTGTTTTATAAGGAAAGTAGATAAGTTTCCAGAAGTCGAATAACTACCTTTAATACAAGATAAGTTAACTAAGGTTAATACTAAGTTTTCTTAATGTATGCATATGTGAATCTAGCTCCAAACCAAACATGCTCCAATAGTGTCTTAATTTCCCTAGAATACAATTAAAATATATCAACATAAAGTTAGGTTTTATAACAATATATAGTGCGGTGGATAATAATGTTTTAGTGATACCCGTACCTGTATAATCCCAATGAAATCCATGATCGTTCATACGAAATACTTCTGGAAACACATTTCCATAACCGAATCACAATATAATGATAGATAGGTATTCCTTGGCTGATGTTGTTGGCTCTCAGCGCTTATGTATGGTACAACATCTGCAAGGTTAGCAACTCTTTGCTCTCACGTGACTTGGATCTTTCTCATTATATTCCCCGGGCTCCTAACCCTGGGTCATATTGGGAACAGTTACTAAAAACAAGCTTGGTTTAATTGGTAACCTACTAATAACGTGGTGTGTTGCTCCCCAGCCATCTTTTGCCCCATCTGTAGTAAGAAGCCGAAGACTGTTGATAGTTTACTGTGTCGTGCCCCTTTGGCTCTTTGTTTTCATGGATATTTGGCATAAGATTGAGAGATGGTGTAAAATTCCATCCATTTTTGCATTTTCGGAACGTGATCTTATGGAGTTACACGTGTCTGCTGCTCGCCTGCTCTTAACTGTTCTAGTGTAGAGATGCTACATGTGATTATGTTGTTATCGTGTTGGAGTATTTGAAAAGTGCGTAATGAACTGGTCTTTCAAGGGATACCATGTTTTCGTGAGGGGTGGTAGAATCTATAGAGTCTATTGGATTCCTTTGGATTAAGAATCAGGGGAAGAGTTTTCTATGACACCGGAGAATTGGAAACAAATTCCTTTCCGGTAAATAGATAATCCATAGGGCGTTTACATGAATATTGGTGTTTGTATATGTTAATAAAAGTGACCATTACGAGAAAGAAAAAAAAAACTGCTCATGACCATCAAATAAATCTATTTCATTTATTCTCCATCTTGTATTTGTTCGGCACAAAACCCATAAACCAAACTTAAAACCCTTCGATCACAAACAACCAGACACTTGCTTCGCATGGGTAGTTGGTTGACGTAATTGGACCCCGCTCACTTCATGCTAATTAGCCTGACAATCTTTAAGTTCTAACATTTCGGTCACACCAAAAGAGAAGACAATAGAGAAAACATAAAAAGTAATTGTGAAAGAAGTTTGAGTGGTACAAACTACATCTCTATATCAAACAACAAATATTGATATATACTAAAGCCACAAACAGAGTTGCATGAAGATAAGTATTGGTAGGTGTATTTAAAATTTTCCATCTTGACCCAAACCCACTGCAAGACCCACCAATAGACACAAATCCCTTAAGCAGAAAGTGATTCACGGTTCTGAGAAGAAACAAAGGAAGTTGCTGTAAGGCATCAATTTTTGAGTACCCGAATCTGCTTCTTAAAGCTTGATATAATTGGACCCAATATAGATACCCATATGCATCATCACAAACCAGAACATCAACTTCTATATCACCTTTAACGACCCCGGAAACATTGATGGTAAATATAATAAGATCATTGGCGGTTTTTCGATAAACAGGCAAAGATTATTTACTAAATGAGGCCAGCCCATGGCCCTTCAAAAACTTGGTCGTATCATGTCATCTCTTCAGCCAATATCCAATTCTTCATCGATCAAACGGCTATACTTCTTCACATCTGAAAATCATTCCGTTAACTTCTTGAACTGATGGGACATGCTCTCAATAGATCCTCTATCCTATACTTTCCAGAAATTAACAGCATCATCAATCATACTCCAATTCGGTGGGATCGAGTTCAGGTCAGAGTTGTAAATGTAGATTTAGACCTCGGACTCAAAAAAGATGAAGCAAATGGAGATTTAGACCTTGGCCTGCTACGTGTATCGGGACTATTTCAAGTTCAACAATATTCACTAACAATTTGAAGAAAACAAAATTCCTTCTGTATCATACAAATCAGTAGTTCTCATGTTACAGAACATATGACAAAAACAATCCTTAATAAAGTAAAAGAACAGACTGCTAAACCGTTTGAAAACTTCACATCAATTAAATTAACATATTTCGAATTCAACCCATTTTCATGTAAATTGATTGAATTGCTCTTCAAATTTTTTGAATATCTTGTTCTTCAATTTAGACAGAACCAGTAAATCTGTATTACAACAATGCCCTAGACAGTTTTACTTGTTTCTGGAAAAGGCCATTAATGTGAAGTTTGCCGGTAAAACCAAAAAAATAGAGCGGTACAGAAACTCAATGGACTCTGGACTGCAGAAGTAAGCAGAAGATACCTAAAGATTAAGTGAACCTTTCCTTCAACGTCTTCACATGTCTAAAATTAAGAAGCTGTCAGATTTGATGCAGTCAACGTCTGATGATAAGATTTCCATTTCTAGCCAATCATCTTCAGCACTGCATGCCACTACTTACTGTAAAAGTTATGAAAAACTTTCTGCGAATTAAACACTTTCAGAAGTAGCGGGTCCAACAATGACCAAAGTTCTTCAGGATCATTTTGCAGAGCACAAATTAACATCAAATGTAACTATGTAAGCATAAACAGTAACGTAGATAAAGGCTTCCATCTTCCCGTTAATAGAGTTTACAAGTTATCAATGATACTAACTTCGGTTCACAATATTCTCAGACTTCATCATCGTAAGGGGAATAATGCATATTATAAAATGCTTTTATTAAAGGGATTAGTATTTTAGAATGTAAACAAGTTTACACGAATTGTCATAGTGTGTATCGAACTTCAATACCGTGCATTGTATGTAATAAACTTTCAAATCTTGTGCATTGTATGTATCCGAGTATATGTAGCAACCATATAAGCTGCAACTTGTAAGTTTTTGATTGGTCGAATAAATACAATGGACAAGATTTGAAAGTTCATTACATACAATGCACGATATTGAAGTTTGATACACACTATGACAATTCGTGTAAAGTTATTTGCATTCTAAAATACTAATCCCTTTATTAAACAATATGTTTAGTCTAGTATTGTACTATTAAACTTGAGATGGAGTCTTATGGACTAACCAAAAATCCTGAATATTCCAAAAAGAGCATACAACCAAGTTGTCACTATTTTTGGCCATAAGAATGGTCATAATGAGAGGCTGATGAACACATCGCAAATTAAGAAATAGAAACAGGGAGAAAAACACGCTATTTGTTATTAGCCAATCTGACAAGCAACACAAATGGTTGACCAATCTGACATATTATGATGATGACTTTATTCCGGTCAAATTGGTCAATATGCAGTACTGCTAGAAAAAGATCTCTTGCCATATTTTTTATTTTACGCAAGGAACGAGATAAATATATCGGTCAAAATGACCGAAGATGCAAATCAATCAAAACCGTGCAGAAAAAAGCTATAGTAAAAATTGCTAAAAACAATTGAAAAGGTGAAAATTTGGGAATTTGAACCCCGCTATGTGTGCATCAATTTTAGGTAATCTTATTGATAATGAGTAAACTGCAAATACCTGAAAGTATTAGTCAGGAAGAAGGGGCCAAAGGGGCCACAAACTTAGTTCTGTACGTTTTCATTGACAGTCAACGATAGTGTCATGCCTCTTCCATTGACATCATGTGCAAGAGTAATAATTAGAGAAGTTTTTACCTATGATACTACCTGATTTGCAGAAGTAGCTGTTGTGATTTAATTAAGAAGAACCAGATAACTAGTCAATTAAAGCTAGGGATAGGTATTGACACTAGTTTCCTAGCGGCTACTTGTTACCTGCTTTTCCACCTGTTTTTATTTTGACCAAACATACCCAGAACATCACAATCATAATCATAATCATATTGTTGATTACTGTTGATTATTCTTGTTCATTCCTATCTATGATTTCAGTATACTCACACTAGTGGCGAATATAGTTTAAGGAATAAAAACACAACAAACGGGTAGCTATTTTAAAAACAATAAAAACACATTTATTCGATGACGTCACGTGTTCCATTGTAATGTGCATCTTTCTTTTCATTATTTAATAACAAATATATAATACTAATATAGATGATAGATCAACGATTTTTTAAATCATCACAATGTGGGGCTTGTAGCTATATTTCTAAACCCTCAAAGAGATGAAGAAAAAAAGAAACCTAAAATGAGACTTGAACTTATGACCTATTGTTAACTAAAGAGCCAGAAAGTATATCCGGCTTTTAGCTATTTACAAGCCCTCGAAAAAATGAAACCTATAATGGTACATGTAAATAGCATAAGGGTGCCTGACCGACACCGTTAAGCTACTTCTCACTATCTCCATGCTTTCCAATGTGGTTCCTTAAATTTCCAAGGTAGGTTCTAACAAATTTACATGACACGTTTTCTAGTGGCATTCCAAACTTTACGTGGTTAGCAGAATCCACCTAACCTAATAAGTCCCTGATGCACACACGAATAACCAACTCAACTTATTAATTACTTTTGAGACTTGAAAGCCCGAGAATTCGATGGCTTATCATAACTTATTTTCAAGCACACGAGGCTGCAACTCTGACTGCTGACCCTTTACCATAACACAAAAAGCATTGAACAAGATATCTATACATGATTACATGTACACCAGGAACTAAAAGTAACATTAATTATTGCAAGACTCAAACAACATGAAACGCCATATTACGAATCCTAGAAAATCTCTGAACAATTTCATCAATATGTCGAACAGATCTCTGAGAGGGTAGGGTAAACAGAAGTGGAACCAGAAGGCTCACCTTAGTTTCAGCAGTTCAAAAAAAATAGAAGGCTCACCTTGGTGGTCTCGAATTCCAACTCTGCAACGTGCTCAATTACTTGGCGACTTTTGAAGATTTTGAAGCCCTACAATCAAGCACCTATTATGGCCAAATTTATCAGGGAAAAAAATTTCTAAACAAGGGTATTTAGAGCTACACGTTACTTATTAGTTTTTTGTACAATCTTAAAACTTCAAAATACATCAAATTAAGTTTGCAACATTTGAAAATTAGAATAATTTTATGTCAGAAGTGCATATAGCAGGTAAAAAACATTTTAGCACATTTAACCGAAACGCCTTTGATTTTCATTTATTAGCTAGACTCTCAAAAGTCTCAACAACATCATTATTCTCTAAGTAGAACCTCAAACATGATATACCCTAAAGAAATAACCATACTTTTTTTAACAGCAGAAAGAAATAGACATACTTTTATTTGATACTTTTTTACCAAACCTTATTGACTTGGCATAGATTAATGTTTCAGGGTGCGACTCAGGATCACAAAACATATTCGACAATCGATAGAACATCAAAGCATTTGCCTTCAGAGGAAGTGTACTGAGAATGTCTACCGCATCTGAAGATTAAACATCAGAAGATTCGATGAAAGCATGTAGAACAATATATTTAATAGTTTTTACTGACTCTACGACCTGATTTCCAGAAGTTCATAACACTATAACTTACTATAGAGTGCTTGAAAATGCCTTTTAAAAGTAATTCTTGTCATCTCATAAGAAGGATTCCTAATAATTAGTCAATCAAGAAAATAAATATACCTTACTGAGTTGTGAAAACGAATCGGAACAAAAGCTTTTGTTTTGAAGTTATGTGTTCAATTATTAGAAATTATATCCCCAAAATTACATATTCTCCATAACTGCCAAACGGGGTGGGTGTAGAAGGTAATAGCAAAAGACCCAAAAAAAGGCTTATCCTTATGCTAGGCAATGCTTTCGGGTTATTACAAGCCTTAACTAGATTATTCGTGCTCATTCCAAGTTAAAGTCATATAGATATTACCTGCTACACTATGAGCGATCTTGAGGTGCATTCATTTATTACCATAACTTCTTCTCCAATATGGCAACACAAGAGGCTGTAGCTTTCAGTATTTCTCCTGACCAACCGTCTACCAACTCATTACATATACATTTGTACCGACACATTCAATAGTAGATAGAAATAAGACATCATAGAGCCAAAAGAAACCAAGGATATGACAGCAGCCATTGTCCATTTAATTTAAAGTCAAGCTGGTATCCGAAGAAAGTAATAGGATATTAGACCCTATATAAAACCTGAATTAAAGGAACATGCATTTTATTCATATATACAAAAACATAGTTTGTAAGGCACGAGTACAACACAACGGACATTCAAGAAATCTGGCTTATATGAGCAGTATGCCACATATATAGTAATAAAAGAAAACCATCCTAGCTATACTATGAACTATCTTCTCTGGCATAATGGACATTCAAGAAATCTGGCTTATATGAGCAGAATGCACATATGGTAATTAAAGAAACCCATGCTAGTGAACAGCAACATAAAGAGACACTCGCCAAAAATAGGACTCAATCCAAGCCTCCACACAAGTAAATCTTCTCTACGCCAGAAGGCTGATGGCAGTGGCTCTGTCGCTGCAAAAATAGGGTCAAAAGGTGAAGAAAGTTAGACCAAGATATCTTGGCAGCAACCGCTATGAGGGGAAAAAAAGACTTACTATTTCCAGTCACTTGCCAGTTACTCGGTTCCCCTGAGGTAGTTAACAAGCTTGTTAATACCTGACTCGGTCGATTTCAAGCGTAACTGGGCAAACTTGTCATCCTTATTCTTCTCCAAATGCTTAATGACAACAGCTGCTTTCTTGATATGCTGAACTAGCTCCCATGGAAGTACTAGAGGTGCAGCAACCGCTATTAAAGAGAAAAATAGTGGTTTGGGTTATATATATTTAGGGCTATCAGTAATTAGCATGAGAAAGAAGAAAATGGAAATGCATACGTTTCACTTTGGGGTGATGGTGCAAGATGCATCTTGGTAAACTTTTCCTCAAGCTGAAGAAAAGAATAAATAAAAATATGAGTTTTCTGCTATGAAGAGTCAAAATAAAAAAGATCAAAACAAGCATTTGATCCACTAAAACAAAAACAAAAAGTACTAGTTTTTGCTTTAAACAGCCAGGGCAGGGATCATATCATATTGTATGAAGTTAACATCTAAAATATAGGATATAACCCACACGGAGAACGCCTTAACACTAGAAAAGATGAATGTGTGATGATCTAATTTTATTCAGAATTAGTATAGAGTGTTTTTTGTCTTTCTTATTTACATTAAAAATACTTATAAAAATTACAATTATAAAAATATATAAGATAAGAAAATGATAAATGACAGCCCTAAAGTGGTCACTAACCACTTATTAGATGCTTCTAACAGGTACAAATTTTAATGCACCAAATTAGTTTTTACTGGCCACCATTAATAAAAACCCAAAAAAATATTAGGGGTAACTCAGATACTAATCAGCAACAATAACGCATGAAAACAAAAACGATGAAGTCTTACCTCCCGAGATCGGATCTTCGGGCCGTTATTTATGAATCTTGATGGATCTACCGGAATACCCTGCTTACTGCAATCAATCAACAAATCACAAAATCATCATCAACAATCAATCAATAATAACAATTAATATAACATATATATATATACATGAATTAGTGAATGGACGTACGATCGATAAGCTTACCCGCTCCGTAACGTGCGACCCATTCTTCGAACCCTAATTTGATAATCCCTATCGATTACTTAATTTTAATATACCTATCGATTACTGGGTTGGAGATTCCTGTTCATACACGCACACGCGATTTTTATTGCTCCTAACTCCTTTCGCATGTTGTTTTGTACATTTTATCGTTGCAATGGGGTCCGAAATTTTTTTTAAACTTCCAATTTTGACAGGTGGAGTCAAATATGTACTTGCAGCATATGTGGGGTATTTATGTACTTCTATCCTATAAGGACTTTGCAAAAATAGAAAAAATCATACGGATCAATCTTGCAACTTTCTTTTTATTTATACTATATTATAAAGCAGATTCTTTCTAGATTTTCAATATTGAGTTGAAATTTTCAATATTGATTTTAAGTACATCCTCAAAATACTCATCTCATATATTCTATATTTATCTAAAATAACCATAATACCCTTTATCTCTCATCAAATCTCAATCAATCATCTTTTTTCTCTTTCCTCCATAAATCATTTATTCTTCCAATTCATTCAAGATCTTTTATCTCAAAAATCATATGTCGATAAATTATAAAAATTGTATGGGTGTTCATAAAATTTCATGCTCTTTCATTAGAGATGTCATTCGATATACTTTCGACGAATTTTTAAATCCGAGGGCGGAGGCCGGAGGCCGTAGGCATTTGACTATCACATTCTCTAACCTAGCTATCAGCCCCACCATCTCATCGCCGCAACGCGCGGGTACTTACTCTCGTATATAATAAAAGACTATTGGCCTAACCATTTCTTAACAATTTAAAAATCTTAGTTAACCTAAAATTAAATTTACATGTATCATAATTAAAATTAGAGTTAATTACAGAAATCGTCCATGTCGTGATACCCAACTTGCAGGTTTCATCCCTACCTTTCATAAATTACAGTTTTAGTCCAAAATAGTTTCCGCCGTCAACACTTTTAGTCCTTCCCTTAAACTTCCGCTTATAACCATGACACGTGATCCGCACGTGATGGTTATTTTCATATTTTGGCTTAATAAATCCCAATAAACATCCCGACCTACCACTCCATCTTCAACATTCGTCCCTCACTTCGACATTTTCCCTCACTCTATACCTTTCTCTTTCTAAAACCTTTTCCCTCCATAAACAAAATACCGTAAATATATTGTTCTGATTCAAATGCTCTAAATATATTATTGAAGAAAATGGTGGTTAGCGAGTGGCATATTCGTGATGACAAAAACCCTAAAGCTCTGGATTATGGGGGAATATGGTATGTTTTTTTTTTTATTTATTAAAAGTTATAATTTATTGTATCCATTCATTAACATGACAAAAACCCTAAAGATGTGAATTCTAATGAATTTTTATTTTATTTTTTTAATTTAATCTGCAGTAGCCGATACGTGAGTGGCCAGATATAAGATACGTGAATGGTAAGATCTCATATGTGGACTTTGTGGATATTGATTTGTAATCTGTATTGGAGTTAGATGCAATGATGCTTGAACTAGGTTACAAAAAAGGACAGAGAATGTATTACCATTATTTAACACTACAAGGAAGTTTAGATTCTGATTTACATGAATTAAGCACAGATGAAGATGTTCGTGCATTACACAAATTAGTTGCAATGAACAGATTGTTTCAGGTTTCAGTTTACATTGAACATGGGTTTACAAACTTGAACAATCCTTATGGCTCACCTAGAAGGGGGAAGGGTAGTGTAACCATTGTGGATATAACTGACACTGATATAAATGAGGAAACGGTTGTTAAGTCAAATGCTATTAGGGGTAGTTCATCTAAGTTAATGTTAGAATGGCAAAGAACTGATAATAGTGAAATGAAAGTGCCAACTAACAAGGGTAAGGGTAAGACTGTTGAGAATGATATGCCACATGATAATGTAGATTTAGATAATGATATTACATTTGATGACGTGCATATATTGGAGAATGAGACAGTTGACAAGGATAATGTGGAAGTAGAACAGGGTGGAAAGCAGTCAGTTGACAAGGGTAAGAGTGTTGAGTATGATGATAATGAGGGTAGTGGGGATGAAGAGAGTGAGGGTAGTGGGAATGATGACAGTGAAGACAGTGACTTCATGGTTGAACCTGATAATGAGATAAATGATTATGAGGTTGACATGAGGCACTATCATATGAATATTGATCCAGATGTGGAGTATATGGGTCCCCCCCGTCCCTGAGGTTAATGTGATTTTTAATGAGGATGAGCCTAATGCAGATGATGATGAGAATGATCTTGGTGTGATAAATACTGAGGAATTTTCAAGTGGTGATGAACAAGGTAGTGACATAGAATCTGCAAGAGCCAATTTCTTAAGAAGTTTAAGAAAGAAACAAAGGGAGAGTGATAATGAGACATTTCAACTAGGACAGAGATTTGGGACTCCCCAAGAGGTGAAAGAGTTGGTCAGGAACCATTCTGTAGAAACTAGGAGAATGTTGAAGATGGTTAAAAATGACAAAAGTTGAATAACTGTTAAGTGTTTTGGTAGCACACCAATATTTGGAGAGGGTGGGCCAGTTGGTGGGCTACATGGTGGGCTTGATGCTGGGCCAGTTGGTGGGTCAGATGCTGGTCCAGTTGGTGGGTCAGATGATGGGCTAAGTAAGGTTCAGAAGGGTTCAAATAAAAAGAGTTCAACCACACAGAGTCCAGTTAAAAAGGGTCCAAGTCAAAAAAGTCCAACCTCAAATAGTCCAAAAAAGATTCCCAAGAAAGTTGCCACCAAAAAGAAAGTCGACCCAAACAACATTCAATGTCCTTGGTATTTACATGTTAGTAAAATAAACCAATTTGCCACATGGATGATGAAAACAATAAATTCCACCCATACTTGTATCTAATCTAGGGTAGTACCAGCCTGTACTCAAAGCTATTTAGCAAACCAAGTCCACCAACAGTTGGCAACCAATCCTAAAATACCCCTAGCAGCTTTACAAGAAGAATTGTCAAGGAAATTGGAAGTTGGGGTTTCATGGATGAAAGCATTCAGGGCTAAGCAAATGGATGAGAAATCATTAAAGGGAGACTACCAAACACAATACTTGATGTTAAGGGATTACTTACAAGAGTTGCAGAGAGCAAACCCTAACACCACAGTTAGGTTGGAGGTGGAAAGACCAATAGATCACAACTCAGTTACAAGGCAATTTAGGAGAATTTATATATGCCTGGGTGCTTGTAAATAGGGTTACAAGGCTTGTATGAGGGAGATTATTGGGTTGGATGGATCTTTCATGAAGGGGCCATATCTTGGATGGGTTCTAACTGCTGTAGGCTTGGATCCAAACAATGGGATATATCCATTGGCTTATGGCATTATTGAAGTTGAAACAACACTCTCTTGGACTTGGTTTTTGACATGTCTAGGTGAAGACTTGGATTTGTCTCCACAATCAAACTACACCTTCATTTTTGATAGACAAAAGGTATACTTTTCTACTTTCAATTATATATTGCAATATATTTTAGTATAAATCTGGTTTGGTGTAGTATAGTTAAGTATAATCATGTATAACCAGGGAATCATACCAGCCATTGCAAAATTGTTCCCATCAGCTGAACATAGATATTGTCTCAAACACATACATGAAAATATGAAGTCACAGTGGAGGGGCAAAGCTTTCCAAGACTGTCTTTGGAAGGCTGCAATTTGTACAATAGTTCCATAATTTCAGAGGGCAATGGAAAAATTGAGAAGGTTGAACAAAATATGCTTTGACTGGGTTTCAAAAATTCCTCCAAGCCATTGGTCTAGATCACCTTTCACAGGTATAATTTCGTTAAGTTTTGAATAATTTCAGAGTATATAATGTAACATCCCGAACTCTTTTATCCTTATTGTTGACTTTGACCGTTAGTCGATGTTAACCTACCGTTAGGTGACCTTATATTTTAAGTGAATAACTAGGTGTTAGTTATTATGTGGTTATGTGGATAAATTTGTGTATGTGTTCCCATTTAGTGTGCTTATAAGTGTCGATAAATGTTTACATTTAATACTTGTTAGCGTGATATGCATTCCCTATAGTGACAAATTAATATTAGATGGTTTAAAGAAGATTATTTGAGGTGTTGTTGGTTAATTAAATTGACAAGGGTGTTAATTGTATAAAAATATATCTGACCGACCTAATGAACCAACTATGATATATTCTTATATCATTAACCCTATCCTAGCATATAGAGAACTACTCGTAATATTTTGCCGTAAAAAAAAACTAACAAATATAAAGGAAAGCAAAAAGTTCTTGTGGTTTTTTGGGATTTTGTGCGCAGAAGTATTGCTGTGTGTTACAGCCGTAGCCATCAAACAAATAAAGGTTTTATTCTTTTCAAGTACTTTTGATATATACTGAATTAAAAGAATGAGAGATAAATATAATTTGTTTTGTTTGATCTTGGCTGTAGTCGAATAAAAAAAGGGGGGGGGGGGCTCTTGGCAAAAGGAAAATATCTACTTGTGGTCCCCTATGTATAAGTCTGCAGATTACATGCCATCAAAAGAGAAAAAGAAATTATAAAAAAAAAGGCGCAGGTCCTTTGCACCCCATTAGAAACAAAAATAGAGAATTTGACCATAAGCACAATAGGACCACAAATGACTTCATCTCTTGTAAGGACCATGTAAGTATGACCACTTTTATTTTTTACACATGTTTTTATTTTATTTGTAGAAGTCTTATATTTTAGTTTTAATTTTTAGCATTAATAACTTAGTATGTGTTACATAAAAATAGTTATTTTTTGTAGACTTTTATTTTAGGTAGTATTAAATAAAGTGATATGATATTTATTTTAGAAACTACATAGACTAAAATAGTGATATTTCACATCATTACAATCAATATGAAGTTGATTTGTTTTAAAAGTCTTATATCTTACTTTTAATTTTAACATTAATAGTTTAGTATGTGTTATATAAAAATAGAAATTTTTTATAGACTTTTATTTTAGGTAGTGTTAAATAAAGATCTTATGTTTATTTGTTTCTTTATTCATGCATTTTAATTAACTTTCATATAGTATATGATGTTTATCTTAGATTTTTTCAATTAACTACCTTTATATTTGTAATTTTATGAAATTATAATAGTGTTGTTCGTGGTTAACTATATTTATGTACATGTATATATTAAATCTATTTTTTCACAATAAAATAACTACAGGTGTTTAGCTCTAATGAGGAAATGGTAGAATGAGCGCAAAATTTGGCGCGTTCTCAAGGTTACCTTCTTGTAACCAAAAGATCTAAAAAAGTTAATGGTTACCTTTGTAAAGTTGTACTTATGTGTGATCGGGGCGACGTGTATAAAAATAGTGGTGATAAAGATACCAAAAGCAAAAAAATTGATTGTAAATTTGAATTGGTGGGAAGGTATTATAAGGTCAATGATCTTTGGGTGTTGACGGTGAAATGTGATGAGCATAATCATGAACCTTTATTGTTTCTGGAGGGTCATCCATATGCAAGGAGGTTGACAGATCATGAAACTTGTTTAGTTGCGACCATGTAATAACACGATTTCTGCTATGGATTCGATCTCAACAATTGCGGTTCAAGTGTGTGTGTTCTTGGTGTGTTTAGTGTGTATTTTTTAGAGAGAGAGAGAGAGAGACGATATGATTTGTTGTATGTGTAAAAATGAATAAAAGGCTTAATGGGGTGTTGTTATGATTTCTAATATATTGAGGGTATTTATACTCTAATATTACAAATATCCTTATTGTCATATCTAACCCCTCAACATTAGAAATCATTTCACCATGTCTAAACAACAATTAAGTCCACTAACTTAAATTACAATTTATCACTATTTTTGGATTTCTAACATTCTCCCCCTTAGTGATAAATTGTAATGAATGAAGTACGTGTTATTTTGTCTTGTAGGAATTAAGTTGATGAGCCCGATGGTGAAGACAATTGGTGTGATGGAACAAGTCTTCAAAGCTTTCTCATTGTCTCTGGAGAACTTGAATCAATCGTGGTCTTGGACTTCTTGTAGTTAAAACATGATGAAATTCTCAAGGTTCTGTTTGAACAGAGAATAAAATGAATGAGTCTAGAATCTTTGAAAATTGTTGAACCGTGAATCAGAGTTGTCATTTGAAGTGCGGAAGGTATAAATTTGGCTTTGGTTCTTCAATCTTCGATTCTTGAATGAAAATTTGTTTCCTTGGAATGAAGTATCAAAAACTTAAACTCTCCCCCTTGATATATGCCTTGAATCTTCTTGATCAAGTATTTATTATATGACTTTGAAGATCTTGAATGAAATGTGTTGATGAAGACTCTTTTGAAGTTTTACTTCTTTGTCTTGAATCTTTGAATCAATCTTTTCAACTTTTGTAGCTTTGATCTTTGTCATTTTGACTTAAACACTTTGGAGAGTAAACTTTTGAACAAAACTTTGAATTAATCATGCTCCCCCTCAATTCATGAGTGTAAGCATTTTGTAGCATCTTTGAACAATATCCTTATTTTCGATATATTTCGGCGGCAAAATTCACTTCTTTTTCAATCACAATTACATTTCATTTCATTCCATCTTTACTTAATCTTTTTCTTTCTCAATCAATCATAATCTTTTTCTCCCCCTCATAATGACAAAGTTGGGAACCAATGTCATTATGCAAACATTGAATGATAAAATGCGAAAAGAAACCTCTTGCATGGTGTTTTTTGTGTTTGTGAGATAAGAAATGAAAATCCGGATAAGGATGATCCGTTAACATGTTCAAAAATCAAAAGGATTAATGAAATGACCGAAAGAAATGTATGACTTTTTCGGATTTCCTATGTATCATTGAATTATGCACAAAGCAATTTTCTAACAT
The DNA here is from genome assembly GCF_010389155.1 of Erigeron canadensis. Classification (NCBI taxonomy): domain Eukaryota; kingdom Viridiplantae; phylum Streptophyta; class Magnoliopsida; order Asterales; family Asteraceae; genus Erigeron; species Erigeron canadensis. The sequence goes on from NC_057763.1 coordinate 7,258,666, forward strand.
AGTTCGGTCTTGTAGCTTTTCAACTACGAGATTGCTTTAAAGAATAGAAATCATGGTCAGTGTCACCTAAGGCGTTCGATAACCACAATCTATTATCCTTAAAGACTTTTTAGGTAAGAACCGAGGTCACTGTTAGACTTCTCGTTTACTCAATAATCACATAAATGTAATTATGAGACCTACGTTCAATGTTGGAAAATATGTTAGCATTGGTAGGATTTCCATTTAATCATCGTGGAATACCAATTAAGATATCACTACAAATGTTCCGGCTATATCACATGGATATGCAATAATATCACAAAGATATGACTCAAATGTGTCTTAAGAAAAATAAATAAGGAAAAATAATGATCAAGCAAGATAGCTCTAGACACAAAGTGATCAAATGAAGTCGGGGACTGGAGCAGAATGTCTCCCTTTTTCAATATCAACATCTTCCAAATGAAGAGTCAATAGAGATGTGAAAAATCTCCGTGAAAAATGAAACAAGCATTTATTAAGAAACACTTGAGTGGTTAGGTAATGATGTGCATCGCTTCATTGGGTCCATGAAGTCTTAATCAAGATATCAACAAATGACATCCGATATAAATGTGTTTTACCCGGCGATTTTAGAAAGTTTAGGGAAGGGTGTCAATTGTTTTGACCCTTTTCTCACAACATATCACTATAACCTCTCACTTTTCGACTTTACTCCCTCCATCCTAGTTGCACGATACCATCATCACTCAAGATACCCTTACAAAGAAGTAGAAACTCCGGGGTTAGAACTCATCGGCGATGATGAAGTTCATGGAGTGAACGAATCGCTCAAGTGCAAACTAAACACCGAACTTCAAATGATGAAAAGTCATTTGAAAATCATCAAATGTGTGTATGAAAATGATTTGTAAACACATTTGAAGTTTTGAATGTTTTGAAATCACAAACTCCCCCTTAATCTATACAAAGGTATATTAAAAGTGTTTTCATAGAAAGGTAGAGCAAAAATTGTTTTATCTGAAATCAAAAGAGTAAAATCTTTGTTTGTGATATATACAGAAAAATTTTGAGAGTCTAAAAGTGAACAAGAAATATAAAGTTTTCGCTTCAACAACTATGTTCATAGTAAGAATACTAGGGAGTACACAAAGGCGTTCGATCCTTCGCATCTTACATCAACAAGTTGGATGCAAAATAAAACATTTAAGCACAAATTTGACTCAATCAATTGTTCAAGATGAGACAACTTAGGAGTACACAAAGACGTTCAATCCTTTGCTTCTCATATCAACAATTGAGAGTAAAAGAATCTTTTGGCGGGAAAAATAATTCTTTTGGAAATAAATAAAATCTTTGAAGGATGGGTTGCATACAGAGTATATGCAAGCCATTATGAAATAAATAAAACTTTAAGACCGGGTTACATACATAGTATATGTAAACCACTATGAAATAAATAAAACTTTAAGACCGGGTTACATACATAGTATATGTAAACCACTATGAAATAAATAAAACTTTAAGACCGGGTTACATGCATAGTATATGTAAACCACTATGAAATAAATAAAACTTTAAGACCGGGTTACATACATAGTATATGTAAACCACTATGAAATAAATAAAACTTAGAAAATCTTTTTGTTATTTTTCAAAATTTTATATTTTTGTATTTGATTTTTGTCTTTTCAACTTTTGTATTTTGTTTTTCAAGAATGTATCAAGAACAAAATAAGTTAAGGTTCAAGATTTAACATGCCAAGCTTAGAGATAAGAAAGTTAAACCTTTTCTCATCCAATGGTTTAGTAAACAAATCTGCAAGCTGATAGTCAGTTCCCACAAAGTAGAGCTCGATGTCATCTTTCTCAATATGATCTTTGAGAAAATGATATCTCACATCAATATGCTTTGATCCAGAGTGGTTTACTAAGTTGACTGCAATAGCAATGGCACTTTGAGAGTCACAATAGATGGGAATACGATCATATTTCAGACCATAATCAATAAGTTGAGTCTTCATCCATAACACTTGAGCACAACAACTAGCCGCAACTACATATTCAACTTCAGTTGTTGATAGTGACACACAATTTTGTTTCTTGGAAGACCAACTCACAATATTATCACCCAAAAATTGTAAAGTACCAGAAGTGCTCTTGCGATCAAGTTTACAACCTGCATGATCTGCATCTGAATAGGCAGTTAAATTGAATCCAGTATCCCTTGGATACCAGAGACCTAAACTGGGTGTACCCTTCAGATAACGAAATATTCGTTTCACAGCTTGAAAATGTAAATCAGTTGGAGCAGCTTGATACCTAGCACACATACATGTTGCAAACATTATATCTGGGCGAGATGCTGTAAGATACAACAATGAACCAATCATACTTCTATATCTCTTTTGGTCAAATGGTTTCCCATTTTTATCAGCATTAATACTTGTACGAGCAGCCATTGGAGTTGAATTGAAGAACAAGTAGTCATATCAAACTTTTTCAACATGTCATGAATATACTTACCTTGTGATATGAAAATACCATTTGGTAGTTGTTTGATTTGAAGACCCAAAAAGTAGTTCATTTCCCCAATCATGCTCATTTTAAAATGATTAACCATTAGAGATGAAAAGTTTTGACAAAATGTTTGACTGGTTGACCCAAAGATAATGTCATCAACATATATTTGGATAAGAAGAACATGCTTACCTTGTTTGCGAATGAATAGGGTAGGGTCAATTGTGCCTTTGGTAAAGCCACCTCTAATCAAGAAAGTAGATAAGGAATCATGCCATGCTCGGGGTGCTTGCTTAAGACCGTAGAGAGCCTTGTCTAACCTGTAGACATGATTCGGTCTTTTGTGATCAACAAAACCTTCTGGTTGTTCAACGTAAACTTCTTTTTTGAGATCACCATTCAAGAAAACTGTCTTCACATCCATTTGAAACACAGTGAAGTTTCTGAATGCAGCATAAGCTAAGAAGATCCGAATGGCTTCCATTCTTGCAACTAGAGCAAAAGTTTCGTCGAAATCAACACCAGGTTGTTGGCAATAACCCTTTGCAACTAATCTTGCTTTATTCCTTACTACCACTCCATTCTCATCCTTCTTGTTCTTGAAAATCCACTTTGTACCAATAGGTTCATTTTTCCTTGGGTTAGGAACTAATCTCCATACTTTCAGTCTCTCAAACTGAGCGAGTTCGTCTTGCATAGCTTTGACCCATTCTGGATCTCGAAGAGCTTCAGAAACAGTTTTGGGTTCAATGTTGCTAAGAGAAAGTGCAACAAGACACTCATTTACTGAAGTACGAGTAGTTACTCCGGCTTGTGGATCTCTAATAATGTTATCAACAGGATGATCTTTTCGCATACGTGACCATTTGCGATCATGAGGAAGAGGATCTTGTTGATTGACATCAACATCATCATCATTAAAACCAGAGTTTTGCTGAGAGATGGAATCATAGCTTGGTAGAACAGCTTCCTCGTAAGATGGATGATCGAAGTCAAGAGGCACATATACATTTGGAGTGTTTATCGGATTGGTAGTCTGGGTAAATTGAGTAGGTTGTTCTTGAACATTCACTGGAGAGGAATTATCAGGAGAGGATTGAGAAGAAGAATCATTAGAAGAGGATGAAGAACTACTACTTGAAGAAGTAGCAACTTGTTCAGCAGAACTTGATGATGATTCATGAAGATTGTCAGGAACTGGATCATGATTCGGAATTGGTTCAATGATGACTTGAGGTTCCTCATCATGAATCGGTTTTGAATTGTAGAATTCTTCAAAAAGAATGTCTAACTCATCACTCGTTGGAGCTGGAAACTTCTTGAATTTGGATGCTAAAGTAGAAGTCCTTGATGAAGTACTTGAATCACTTGGACCATAACTTGTTGGTAGCAAACTTTCTTGCTCGAAAATCATGCCCGACATCTCATCAAACCAAACATTCATTGTTTCTTGAATTGTATTTGTTCGGCGATGATCTTAGGTACTAATGACTTAGCTACCCATTTAGACTCACTAATCAAGCTCTTTCCACCTGTGGGATTGACACTAAGAAGATTAGAACGAGAATTTTGAAGAACTTTTATCTTTTTAGTCTCTTTTAAGGGTGCAGAAACTTCTTGTTTCTTAGGTTTATCATGAGAAAACCAGCCATATCTATCCCTATACCTAGTTGCACCATTTGAAGCATCCCTAGTTAGCAAAACTGAGCTAGATTTAGATACTTTAGGTAATGAACTAGATTGAGAGTTAGATGAAGAAACATTTGAGTTGATTTCCAGAAGTTTCTCTTTGTTGTATTTGATTTTGGGAATGGTCTCAACTTGTTTGGTTTTGACATGCTTTTCAGAGGTAGGACACTTTGTTTTTAACTTATTGATTCTTGGTTTGGTGACAGTTTTTGGTTCAGTCTTGACGAGTTTGGAAATAACCCATTTCTTTGAATAATATGAAGTTGGAGCTTTGGAAAACGATTTTGGAGATTCCTCTTTTGATTCAACTTTGATTTTGGTAGATTCAATCTTTTTCTTAGTTTCAGAATCAAAAACATATTCTCCCTCCATGAATTTATCAAAATCATTTTTGGTGAATGGTGAAACCGGAGAGATTTTTGAAAAATCAGGAATCTTGTTTTCCAACTTCACACTATGGGTAATCTCAGGAATGAAATCAACTTGAACTGACACTTCTTTGGTTTCACAAGAAATTAAAGTAGAAGTATCAACACCTATACTAGCACTAAGCTTAGGGTGAACAACTAACTCTTCAGGAGACTCACAAGTGAAAAACCTAAAGTAGTACCATATCAAAACTAAACTATGCGCAAGTTCGTCATAAGATAAATCAGATTGCACATAATCATCAGCTATAACAGTAGCAGCATTTTGACATGAACACTCAAGAGAATCAGTCAAGGTTTGGGTGGAGGAAACAGTAGATGAAACACAAATAGTCTGAGTGGAATGATCTACTAAAGCACTTAGGTCAGTTTGAGTAGAAGCATCCATACAAACTTTCTTAGTATCCACAACAACTAATTTATCCTCCGAATTCAAACTTTGAGACTTAAGTTTTTCAATTTCATTTTGTTGAGATTTCACCGTTTGTTGCAAACCTTCTATTTGTTTTTCCAAAATGGTAGATGGAACATACATTTTAGTAGGTTTAGGTGAATAACCAACTGACTTTTGATTTTGAAAATTTGATGCTATTTCTTCCAATTTGAAAATTGAAGATTCTTTCGAGTTATTTGAAGCATTAATAACATCATAGTTAACCAAAAAATCATTTTGTGGTAATTTCTCAACTTCATCAGTCTCAAAATCGTCATCCAGTGGACGAATAAATTGTTATACCATACCAAGACGAAGGAATCTTTCATAATACAAGGGTTCAATTTGTTGTTTGGCTTTTTGTAATGGAGAGATATTCTCAAATCCCAACCCATGAAAAAGTTCCGATCTGTCGATCTTTGACTTGTTGAAATAGGCGGTAAAATCCAAAATAGGGTTTTGTTCGACTTTATATAACTTCTCTTGATAGAAAAGTATATTCTTTTTAAATTCCTCTATTTGGTTTTGAAGAGTTTCAATCTCAACGCCTTTCAAAAAACAAGTATGATTTAAATCAGAAATCTTTCGTTCAAGTTCAATATTGTTAGGTTTGGATTCTAAAAGTTTCATGTTAAGAATATCAACATCCATTTGTCTTGCATTGGCCCGAAGCCACTCATTGGTCTTTTGAATTTCAAGATCTTGATTGGCTTTTTCAAGATCATGAATGGTTTTTTCAAGATTGTGACATTTATGTAATAACTTAGAATTAGGAGATGCATTCAACTCACACTCTTTAACCAACATTTGATCTTTGTAGGTTTGAAAATCTTGTTTAATAGTATCATAATCAAAAGTAATTTCGAAAGTTCTTCAAAGAGTTTTGAAAATTCACTTTTAGAAAATGAAATACTATTTTTCAACTTCTTGTTTTTGTTGGCTAAAGACGTAATATGAGTTGTCAAGTTAGATAAAGCTAAATCAAACGACTCTTTATCTTTAACTAAAGAAAAAGTAGAGTGTAGATTTACCTTATCATCCGGGTACTCATCATCAGTGCTTTCAGCTTCGAATGCTTTATTCTTGGCCAACCTCGCCATGAAGCACACATTTGCAGAGAGATCTTCATCTTCATCATCTGATAGCAAAAGCCACTTGTCATCTTCAACCAGTAATGCATGACCAGCTTCCACTTGCTTTGCTAAAAGCATCTTCTGCTTGTAGTACTCATAGTTTCTCTTACGGGGTTGTTTGCAATCAATTGCAAAATGACCAGGAATACCACAGTTGTAGCACTTTTTATCAGAAGCTTTCCCCTTCTCAACAACTTGTTTGTCATAACCTTCAACTTTCTTTTCCACATGCTTGGATCCACTTGATTCACCTTGACCATTATTCTTTGAATGATAGTGTTCCTTCTTGGGAAATGCACTTGTGGAAGAAGTGCGGAGATTGTTGTTAGTTGGCCTCGCTTTGTAGTACTTTTTCTTGAAATGCTTGGTAACTGCGGCAAGAGCTTGATATAATTCGTTAGAAATACCATCTCTTGGAGCCAACATATCATCTCCCTCCTCATCAGACGAAGAAACAACTACCATTTGCCTTTTAAGAGCTTTAGAAACCTTCTTTTCAACAATTAATGCCAAAGGATCAGAAGATACAACTTCTGGCATTTTGTTTGATGATGCTTTGTTTAGTACTTGATGTTCATTGAGTTTGAAGGATTCATGAAGATTATGGATGGAGAACTTGGCCAGATTTTGATGTTGCTTAATCTGAGTTCCATAATCTTCCCACTCAGGACCAAGAGCTTTGATGAATTTCATGTTTAACTCCATCTCTGATTTCTTGACATTGTTCTTCCTAAGTTCATTTATGACATTGCAGAATCTACAGTAGACAGCCTCTAGAGATTCATTTGGCAATTTGCTGAAGTTGTCAAACTCAGTCAACACATTTGTCAATCTAATTGTTGAAGTTAGGTCAGATCCTTCCATTTGTTTTGCCACCTCATCCCATATCTCCTTGGCTGTATCATAAGAATCAACAGAACCATAGATTTCATCTGGCAGTGCTTTGTATAAGCATGATCTAGCTTTGTTATCTGCAGCTGTTTGATCTTTTTGTTCAGCATTCAAAAGATCAAGAGTGGGTATTGCACCTGTCACACCCCGCCAAATCATTTTGGCGAGTTATGACTACAAAGGATCATAACACAAATTGTACAAGAGAACGACCACTAAACGTGTCGTTTTTATTCATTAATACCAACGTTTCAAAACATGACCTTACAATAAAGTAGCTAGGGAATACATAAGAGTTCTTATTTATTATCTAGTACATGACTCTTGAATACTTGAGATTCCTACTCCACTCCATGAAATTCCATAACACTAGTTACCTGAGAAATACATGCTAAAACGTCAACATAAAGTTGGTGAGTCATAGGTTTATCATATCAACATAGTTTATGGATCACAAGGTTTTTATATACATAATATATATAATACTATAGCACTGAGCTCCCAATACCGAAGCTTAACGATGTTACATTTACCCCATGCGTAGTACTTTCATCCTCAAGTACTATGAATCAAATCACAAGAACCCGTTTGATCATGCCGATCAAGTTAGCGCTACTAACTCGGGTGGGGGTGTCAAACCCAATAGATCTATTCACAAATATTCGCGCTTAAGTCCATAATTGACGGTATTGAAATAGGGGATTTAATAGGATGAGAAACAACTCAGGCAATATATAATAATAAAGCACTTGTGTCCAATCTTAAAATAAATAAAAGTGCATGTATTCTCACCCAAAAAAAAATGAAATATTTAAAAGGGACTATGAACTCACCTTAGTTTGATATCGAGAAAATGGTGGTTCGAAGTTGAGTATTCCGGAATTATGTGTGTCCTAAATAAATCATGTGATTTTATAAGTCAAAAGGTCACTTAAATTCTATCCGTTTTACATTACTGTCCATATTACCAACGCCAAGTTTATTTATTTGTAAAGCTCAAAATCTAAATTATAGTATGTATCAAGAAACCCATAATACTAGTATAGTCAGAAGGTTTTCATTATTTTAGTTATTCTTCATATGTAGGCCTATATGCCAATAATCACTATATATTCAAAATTAGAATCTCCTGATGAACTCATATTAGTAGTGTCTATACAAATAAACCCCATGTGAATAATCCATCAGCAAGTTTGATAAGAGCACTATATTACCTTATTACATAGTAATAACAGTGGAATCGGTTTCAATTTGTTAGTGTCTCTAAAACTCAAAGTTTGAATTTAAACATAAGTCGAGATATCCATAATTATTGAATAGGCATGAGATCGTCGTTATAGAATTTCGTTCGTATTGATATATTAACCTTTCATGTCTCTAAACTTGGACCTCCTGAGACGTTTACACTTGATCATATACATGTTCACTAGTAGGTCATGTAAGCAAAAGTCTCTCATCTATGGTTTCTTAAGTCAATCAATTTATTTAACATGTGTAACATTATTTGGCCAGGTATATATAACTAATATGTGGGCTTAAGCATGTAGTCTTCTAGGTCCTCCCCTGTCCATGTTCATTACTTAAGGTCATTTGAATTATGCTTATAAGATTAGAACACTAATTAGCATTTCATGTTTAGAATCCATTTCTCCTGAAGTTTACTCATAGCATTGACAAAGCGATATCGTGACAAGAGTTTTTAGAATCGTTACATCGGTGAGCAGGGCCAAAAGACTTACAGCAACAGGAATCGAGAAGCGTAGGGATAATTCTAAGATGAAACGAGCTCCTGAGTTACGGTGACTAAAAACGCGTGATACTGAACAAAGAAAACGAGTTCGATTTTAATGACACATTTAGAAACAAAACAAAACTCGAATGATATAGTGAATACATAGGTACTTACGAGAGCTAACAGAAACGTTTGGTGACTCAAGACTAGATCCCAAAACAGCAACGAAGCTCAACAAATGACAACCGTGGCTAACTGAAAGTCATGGTCATAGTGTTTATGATGTTATGGTGAGATGGGCTATATTTTTCTGGTTTGAGAACAGGGGTAAAACAGGGAGGGTAAGGTGGAGTTTAAGTATTATAAATGATTGTTTAGCAATGGTGTTTTTGGTGCATTTGAGCTGGAGAATGGGATGATTATTTATAAGAGGATTGGAGCCGATCAGGAGAGTGATGAGGAATGTTTTGAACTGGTTTTATTGGTGATTCAAGAAAGGTGTCTCCTGGGTGGAAGAGTCCTGTAAACATGGTGCCTCCTTGTAACCGATCGACTTAAAGAAACAATGGGAAATGGGGTGCTTTATCTTGTAACGTGTATATGATCAATAGAATATTTTGGTTAGTATAAGAAGGAAGAGATGTCAAGAATATAATCTGACAAGATGGAGACTATTGGTAAAAAGATAATCTGGCTGTCATGTTTAGAAAACTCATGTGTTCTAGTTGTTATTTGTCGTATTGTATTTTGAACCTTTCCTTGTTTTTGCTATAATTGGGCTCTTTTATATACTGATGTTGATGGTGTAATGAATGAACTTGTAAAATCTTAGATTCTCATTCATGTTGCTATTGATGATATATATTCTATCATGTATCTTGAATTTTTGATTTAACTGCTTGATGATTGACATAAGGGTTGAGTAAAAGTACCAAAAGTCATAATTTTGTTCATAAGAAATTGTCACTATTTTTACAAGTGATATGATAGTCAACCAAACTATATATTGCTCTAAATAAAATATAGTTTCCAAAAGATTTACTTAACATTTGGTATTTTCTTTTAGTATTCAGTAAAATAAAATCTTATCATACCATATTTAACTAATTAGAATATAATCTAGAATAGATATTGACTTGGAAATTTGACGATTGCTACAACACCAGTGGTAGGATGACGATGAACTGCAAGTCCATTAAGGATGGAATCTTTAAGAAGGTGACCATTTGGTTGACATTCCACATAATCCATGAATCTTTTCTTCCATAGTCCATAAGAACCACGGTAGAGAACTGGAGGTCTTGTGTCAGAACCTAATGCCAAAGCTTCACGAGAAGCCATTAGAAAGAGATTTGATTTGGAACTTGAATTGAAAAGAAAGTTGAAAATTTCAGAAGATGAAACGATCTTGGGAAGATCGTCTTAGGACAAGATCGTCTTAGAAGAGATCGTCCTAGATGAATGAAAGTAAGAACGACTTGAAACAAATCGTCTTGAGTTTAAGAAGAATGAGACGATTCAAATAAGATCGTCTTAGGATTAAGAAGAGTAAGACGATTTAGAGAAGATCGTCTTGAGTTTAAGAAGAATGAGACGATTCAAAGAAGATCGTTTTGAATGAAATTTGATGAACTTTGGCTAAGTATTGAATGAAACTGAAATTGAGGAATGATTTTGAGTTTTGAAAATAGAAACTGAAAAGGAATTAAAGGAAATTGAAAATGAAATTGAAGTATAAAGAACTTTGGAAATGAAACGATCTAAAAAGAGATCGTCTTGGAATTTCGATCAAGGAAATGAAACGGTCTTGTGAAGATCCTCCTGGAAGACTTGGAAAATTTTTCTAAGTATTTTTGAAAAATTTGGAGAGAGATTTGATTTGAATTGGAAGAAATTTGATTTGAGCAAAACCAATCAATAATGATCAGTTACCCAGGAAGTGTGCGATTCCCAATCACAACAACTTCAAATGATCAACCACACCAACTCAACAAATAACAGATACTGAGACGATCTTGGTCAAGATCGTCTTAGTAGTCAGGTAACTGAGACGATCTTGGCAAGATCGTCTTAGTTTCTGCCAATCTTTTCAAAGTAAAAATACTTTGAATTTTTGACCAAACCAATCCAAAATGGATCAGTTAGCCACAAACAACACTTTTCCAACAACCACACTTGCTAGAACGATCTTGTGAGGATCGTCCTACAAGCCACAACACAGAATGTATCAAATATGAAGAATCAAACACTGAGACGATCTTGTGAAGATCGTCCTAGTGAAGATCGTTTGAGGTCGTCTTCTCCAACAGAACACAAAGAAGAAACTCCATTGATGAATTTTAATTCTTCAATAATTTTTGATTCAGAAGGAGTTAGAACTTGAAATCACTTGCAAACTGTTTGTTTTTCAGTCCGCAACAAATCCTTAAACATAATTCAGCTTATAATACAACAGAATCAAAACCCAAATTTTAGCGCCAAAAACCAAAAATTTCAATCTAGAGATTTAGATCGAATTGGATTGTAAAATTCAACAGGAATACGTTTTGAGCTATGAGGAATCGATTGGTGAACAAAAACTAATAATTTTATGCGATTTGAATGAAGAATTATATTGAAACAGTGACGGTTGTTGAGGAAATGGTTTTGAATTGATTTTGAATGAAAATTGAGATCAAAAACAGTTATGGATCGATATCAAAGTGATGTTTTACTCTGATACCACATGTAATAACACGATTTCTGCTATGGATTCGATCTCAACATTTGCGGTTCAAGTGTGTGTGTTCTTGGTGTGTCTAGTGTGTGTTTTTTAGAGAGAGGGAGAGAGACGATCTGATTTGTTGTATGTGTAAAAATGGATAAAAGGCTTAATGGGGTGTTGTTATGATTTCTAATGTATTGAGGATATTTATACTCTAATATTACAAATATCCTTATTGTCATATCTAACTCCTCAACATTAGAAATCATTTCACCATGTCTAAACAACAATTAAGTCCACTAACTTAAATTACAATTTATCACTATTTTTGGATTTCTAACAGACCATGACAAGTCAAAATCTGAAAGCACACGATATTCTTGCAACACTAAAGGTGTTGGATGAGAATAACGTGTCTACAAACAGAACCATCTATAATGCCCAAGAAAAACTACGGTTAATTGGGCATGAAGGTCAGACCCCAATTCAAGTTGTTTTCTCATTCTTGCAAGATAAGGGGTATCACTATCAGTATCGTTTAAATGATTCAACCTTCAAGTTAGAAGAATTGTTTTTTGTACATCCCATCTCACTGAAGATATGGCTTGCTTTTCCAGATGTTTTATTGATCGATGCTACATACAACACGAACAAGTTTGATATGCCTCTTCTTGAGATTGTTGGTGTTACTTCTACCAGCAAGACATTCTCCATAGCATTTGTCTTGTTGAATAGAGAGAGGACATCAAATTTTAATAGGGCATTAAATTGTCTTAAAATGTGCATTGGCTTATCTTATACTCCTCGTGTTATCATCACTGATAGAGACTTGGGTCTCATGAATGCATGTGACAAAATATTTCCAAATGCCTACAAGTTACTTTGTAGATGGCATATCAGTGAAAATATCACGAAGTATTGCAGACAAAGTTTTAAGTCTCACTCTGAATTTGATTCTTTTAAGTTTTAAATCTTCAATGAACTTAGCAGACCCGACGGTTTTGATTTAATTCTTGATAATTGTGGTTGTTAATTGAGATCCAGTCATGGGTTGTCATGTGCACATGAAGTTTTGTTGCATTTCATTGCAAATGAGCCTATTCCACTACAATCGGTGGATTTTTTTAGAGGAAGCTTGATCTTGAGCCGAGTATAATTGTTGAAGATATTGATCATGCTTTTTGGAGGAAGTCTGTTATTGATCTGTCCACCATTGGTGAACCCGAATATCACAAAGATAACCGAGGACGTCCAAGCTTGAAAAAACCCAAAACCAAGCCTAACCCCAAACCCCAACCCCAACTCTAAACCCCAATTTTTTGACTTAAACAAAGAACCAGATTTTGATGATCCTTTTGTGACTAAAACCCAAACCCATAATCAAAATCCACATACGCATAACCACAATCCGAACCCACCCTACAGTGTCAATCCATTAATGAACAATCGGTATTATTTAATTGATCAAGGATTTGCAAATTTTCTTCCACATATCACACAGGTTCAGAATTTAAATGGAGATGGAAACTGTGGATTTAGAGTGGTAGTTGTATGCCTAGGTCATCATCAAGATATTTGGCCTCAAGTTCGTATGGATTTATTGGATGAGTTATTTGTCCATAATGCAACATACACTTATATGTTTAACAGAGAAGGTGTGCAATCGCTTCAGCACAACTAAGTCACTTTCAAGGACCTGCACTTCCACCACATTGGATGAATATGTCAAACATGGGGTTACTCATTGCTTCAAGGTATAATGTGGTGGTTGTTTTTTTGAGCAATAGAGGAGAGACAACGTTTTTACCACTTTTTACTAGCCCACCAATGTCACAACCACATAATATTTGGGTTATTGCACGCGTCAATGGTAACCATTTTGTAAGATTGGTGCTACAAGGAGATTTTCCCATACCTCTTACTCATCCACTATGGTCTCCTAACGCATTCGACCGGACATGGGAAAATCCTTATTTGCATAGACAAAATGTGTACAACCAACTTAAATTTCCTATCATAATTATGGAGAGGTGAAAACTTGTATCAATATTGAAGATTAATATAAAATATTTATTATTATTATTATTATTATTATTATTATTATTATTATTATTTAAATAAATAAGTGGTCCATATTCCTTATAATTAATACTAGTTAAGTGGTCCATGTTATACATGTCATCTATTTTGTTGGTTTTTAATAAGTAAGTGTTTTATGGTACATATATAATTTAATTTATAATAATTAAGTGGTCCATAACTAGCTTATGTCATCTAATTTGTAATCCTTGGTGTAGAAATAGTACAGGCCAAAAAAAAAGAAACTAGTTTGCTACTTTGTTTGACTCATTATGTCATATAAATATATATATATAATAAAATAAAAGTTGTCATATTCATCCTATATTAGTAGGGTAGTGTTTGCTAGTATATAGTATTGTAATCAGGCATGTATGTCCATGTTGTGTTTTTTGGAAATCTCGTGAGGCATCAAGAGAAAGAAAGCAGGTTGCTTGTTATCCTTCTAAATGTACTAGCCATAATACAAAAGAAGATATGTATACAAGTATTTTTTTTTTATTTCAAGGCAAGTCATGAATTTATGGCCCTTGGGTTTAGTCAAAATATGTAAAAGAAATAGAGGGGACCATTTGTTTTGTGATTCACGTATGAGAGAAAGACTCAATTGTATTGCCTTTTACATGATCTAGTACTAGTAGTTAATATAGTATAATATAACAAGAGTGTGTCAGATAAGGTATATATGTAATAATAATATGAGTTGTTGATAAACAAAAGAAAGTAGCAATTAAAATGTCTAGTTGTTTGGTCGTGAGCAACTAACAGAAAACAAAAATATAATTTTTGTTTAGCTTATTCTTTTTTGATGTGTTCTTTAATCATTGAATGATTATAGGTTATTGAGAATACATAACAAGCTCGGTAAACTATTATTATTTGTGGTTTGTAAAACTACAAAAGGTAAGATAACTTACTTTTGACACACGAGGGACACAACAAAACATAGATTTGATAATTACTTCCCCTTTTACGATGTTTTAATTATCTCATGCGTATGTTGGGTATGGGATGCATGTGGGGGAGTTGCTTGTGGATATTTTATGCATGATTATGTATTTATGCTTGTGATAAATGGTTTTTTGTGTGATAGTTGTTTGTTGTTGGCTTGTACACATAGTACACTAGACTTATTTAAGTTGCCATGTCACGAAGCACGTTAAGGGCCCTAATAATATAGCGTGGAATTATCGTGTGTTAACGTGGAATTATCATGTGTTAACGTGGAATTTATAGTGTGTTTAAGTCTTGAGCACAACGTCGCTTTCGCAATTTGTTAACGGTGATATGTTTAAAGTTGAAAATTTTTTGAAATCCACATTTTATAAAGCAGGGTGTTACAAGTTGGTATCAGAGACATATTTTAAGTGAACCATTGGCCATAGGTGTAGGTCTTGGACTTAAACTAGTGATATATTGCGCATTTGAGCTTTAGCATGATTGCCTAAGGACGGGTTTGGGTTGAAAGTGAGAGTAGGATTAAGGCTTACATGTATTTGTGGTGTATATGCATATTTTTGTGGCTTAGTCTTATTTTCCTGACTTCTCGGTATATCCGTCGCTAAAGTCTTCGTTGTGACTTTATAGAATTATGGTGAACACAAGGAGCATGAATGGTGTTAACGGAGCGAGTGTCGGTAACCCGAATAACAATGTGAATCCTCGTCCTACTGAAGCTGAAATGGCTGAATTGCTTCGCAGTGTCACCAATGAATTAACCAGGACAAGAGCTGAGTTGACTGAAATCAGAAATGAGAGGGATCATCTATTGAATTAGCCTGAAAGGTCAGGGGAGAGTTACCCTCGCCGGAACCGTTAGAATGAGGAACTATCTCCTACCCGTTCTTTCACGGGTAATACTTCTTCGATTCACTCTATTCATCGCATGAGGACAGGACACTTGATGGTCACGATGGTGATATTAATAGGAGGGGTAGGGATGATGGTGATAAGATAATTGACAGAAATAATCGTGATCGTGGGGATAACCGTGATACGGTTCATGAGTATAATAATTTCATGAAATGCAAGCTGAAGTTTTTCAAGGGTGGTCACAATCCGGTGGCCAATAGATGTTGGATTATGCATATGGAAGTGGTATTTGAATCTTGTGATTGCCCAGAGAATAAGAAAGTATTGTTTGCCTCGAGAATGTTGGAGGAAAGTGCTTTGGATTGGTGGAATACTCGTAGCATTGTTTTGGGTTCAGCCTACATTTCTAGCATGACTTGGTAGTCTTTTGTTGGGTTATTTGAAAGGGAGTATTGTATTGACAGGGACTTAGAGGTATTGGAGCAGTCGTTCTTGACTCTCAAAAATGGCGATAAATCTGTGGAAGAATATGCTAAGTTGTTTCATGAGAAAATGACATTTTGTCCTCACTTGTGTGCTACTGAAGCAACTATTGTTACCCGTTTCGTGAATGGACTTCCAGCTGAGTATCGTGGGTTCTGCAGAAGTAAAGCAACTTTGAGTTTGGCTGTCGATGAGGCTAAGCGTGTGGAGTATGATTTGGGGTCCCGGGTTAGGAAGGATGGTAATTCTGGTTTTAAAAGGAGCAATGACAGGTCTTCAGGGTCGAATAAAAGGTTTAAGGGTAATTCTTCCAATAGCAGTAATGATAAGAGGAATGGGACTTGGTGTGATAGATGCAAGTCTAAGCATACTGGGCAGTGTACTATTAGCACTCTTCGTTGTAATAGGTGCACCGCTACAGGTCATTTGGCTAAAGATTGTACTGGGGAGGCTCGTTGTTATAGGTGTAAAAAGACTGGACATCAAATTGCAAATTGCCCGCAAGCAAAAGATGGTGAGAAAAAGAATGAGCGACCGAGGACTACAGCTCGTGCCTTCAACATGACAGCTGAAAATGCTCGATCAGATGATGAGGTAGTTAGCGGTACCTTTATTATCAATTCTTCTCTTGCTAATGTGTTATTTGATTCTGGTGCAAATAGATCTTTTGTGTCTACTTTATTTGCTCCTAAGCTTGGTACAGTAACTCACCCATTAGATACACCAATTGAGGTTGAGATAGTTGATGGTCGTACTTCTATGGTTCGCAATGGCTTCTTTGATTGTTCTATTGAGATAGAGGGTCGTTCTTTTTCTATTGACTTGTTGCCTACTACTGTTGCTAGCTTTGATATTGTTGTGGGTATGGATTGGATGTCTAAGAATGGTGTTATTATTATTTGTTCTAAGAAGATTGTGCGTATCACTACTCCTGATGGTGATGTAGTTTCTGTCTATGGTGAGAAACCAAAGGGTAGTGTGAAGATTGTTTCTCTTGTGAAAGCTCTTAGGTGTATCCAGCAGACTAAGGATCATTCTTATCATTTTCTGGCTTATGTGATTGATTCACAGAAAGCTAATACTTCTATTTCTGATATTGATGTTGTAGTTGAGTTTCCTGATTTTTTCCTGATGATCTTCCTGGTCTTCCTCCTGATAGAGAAGTAGAGTTTCATATTGATCTTATTCCTGCTGCTACCCCTGTCGCTAAAGCACCTTATTGTCTCGCTCCTACTGAGATGAAGGAGTTGATGGCTCAGCTCTAAGAGTTGCTTGATAAGGGGTTTATACGTTCGAGTTCCTCGCCTTGGGGTGCTCCTATTCTGTTTGTAAAGAAGAAGGATGGTTCTATGAGGATGTGTATCGATTATCGTGAGCTTAACAAGCGAACGGTGAAGAATAAATATCCTTTTTCTCGTATTGATGACTTATTTGATCCGTTGCAGGGTGCTTTTTATTTTTCTAAGATTGATTTGTGGTCTATTTATCATCAGTTGAAGGTGGATGGAGAAAGTGTTGCTAAAACAGCTTTTCGTACTCGTTATGGGCATTATGAGTTTTTGGTCATGCCTTTTGGTTTGACTAATGCTCCAGCTGCTTTCATGGATCTCATGAATCATGTTTACCGGCCTTATCTTGATCATTTTGTCATTGTTTTCATTGATGACATTCTTATTTACTCTAAATCTGTTGAAGATCATCGTGAGCACTTGAGGACTATTCTTGAGGTTCTCAGGGAGAAGAAGTTATTTGCTAAATTCTCCAAGTGCGAATTCTGGCTTAAGGAAGTTCATTTCCTTGGGCATGTCATTTCTAGTGAAGGTTTGAAAGTTGATCCATCAAAAATTGAAGCTGTGATGAAATGGGAGCAGCCGAAGTCGCCGAAAGAAATTAAGTCTTTTATGGGTTTAGCTGGCCATTACAGGAGGTTCATTCAAGATTTTTCTCGTATTGCTAAGCAGATGACTGAGTTGACAAAGAAAGGGGTGAAATTCTCGTGGACTGATTCACAAGAAAAATCTTTTCAAACTTTAAAGAAGAAATTATGTGAAGCTCCTATTCTTGCTTTGCCTGAAGGTACCGAGGATATGGTTGTTTACAGTGATGCTTCTGGTACTGGTTTGGGTTGTGTCTTGATGCAGCGAGGTAAGGTGATTACTTATGCTTCACGCCAGTTGAAGCCACATGAGAAGAATTATACGACTCATGATTTGGAGCTTGCAACAGGTGTTTTTGCTTTGAGGTTATGGAGACATTATCTTTATGGCATCAAGTGTACTCTATTTACTGATCATAAGAGTTTGCAATATGTCTTTAACCAGTAAGACTTGAATGCGAGACAGAGGCGCTGGATGGAGTTGTTGAAAGACTATGATTGTGAAATTAAATATCATCCGGGGAAAGCTAATGTGGTTGTTGATGCTTTGAGTAGAAAAGGGCAGGGTCCAATATGTCGACTTCATTCCGTGATTACCGAGGTGAAATTTGGGTTACTTGAGTGTATTAAGTCAGCCCAAGTCGAGGCCTTGTTACCGGCTAATGTTGATGGCGAAGGAATAGGTAAAAAGAAAAGAATTGAAATAGAGGTGAATAGTTGTGGTTTTCAGACCTTAAATGGTAGGATTTGGGTGCCCAAACTCGGGGGTATACAAGAGTGAAGAAGCTTACAGGTCGAGATATTCAGTTCATCTGGGTGCAACTTAGATGTATCGTGATCTTAAGCCGTTGTATTGGTGGCCAATAATGAAGTTACATGTGGCTGAGTTCGTTCAGAGGTGTGTGACTTGTGCCCAAATCAAAGCTGAGAACCAAAAGCCTTATGGTAAGTTACAGCAGTTAGAGATTCCAGAGTGGAAGTGGGATCACATTACCATAGATTTCATAACGAAATTACCTAGGACGCCTAAGGGTAATGATATGATATGGGTCGTAGTGGATAGATTGACCAAGAGTGCTCATTTCTTAGCTACACGTAAGACAGCTTCGCTGAATAAGTTGGTCGAGTTATATGTAGATGAGATTGTGTCGAAGCATGGGGTTCCATTATCTATTGTTTCGGATCGTGACAGTCGATTTAATTCTAACTTTTGGAGGGGTTTACATCGAGAGTTAGGTACTAGAATTCATTTGAGTACCGCTTATCATCCTCAGACTGATGGACAGAGTGAGAGGACCATTCAGACTTTAGAGGATCTGTTGAGATCTTGTGTGATTGACTTCGTTGGTGCTTGGGATGATCATTTGCCTTTGATAGAGTTTTCTTATAATAACAGTTATCATTCGAGCATTGGGATGCCGCCATTTGAGATGTTGTATGGGAGAAAATGTAGGACTCCTAGTTATTGGTTAGAACCGGGTGAGAATCAGCTTGTTGGGCCGGAAATTGTTCAAATAACGGTTGATAAAGTAAATATTGCTAAAGAAGCGCTTAAAGTTGCTAGAGATCGCCAGAAGACTTATGCAGATCAGAAGAGACGTCCTATGGAGTTTAAGGAGGGTGACATGGTTATGTTAAAAGTGTCACCATGGAAGGGTATTATTTGGTTTAGTAAGCGGGGTAAGTTGAGTCCTCGTTTTATTGGACCATTTAAGGTCTTGGAGTGGGTCAATCAGCAAGCCTATAAGTTGGACCTTCTTCCAGAGTTAGATGGTATTCATAACACTTTTCATGTCTGTTACTTGAGAAAGTGCTTGGCAGAGGAAATGAGTGTAATTCCATTGGAAGACATTAGCATTGATCCAAAGAAGAAGATGGTGGATGAACCGGTTGAGATTCTTGGTCGAAAGTAGAAAAAGCTTCATAGGAAGCAAATTGACTTAGTGTTGGTCAAATGGAGGCACAATAAAGGAGAAAGCATGACGTGGGAGATTGAAACAGTGATGAGGGATCGTTACCCGCATTTATTTGTTGCCGAGTAGATTCTGGGGACAGAATCCTTTCAAGGAGGAGGTAATTGTAACATCCCGAACTCTTTTATCCATATCCTTGACTTTGACCGTTAGTCAATGTTAACCTACCGTTAATTGACCTTATATTTTAAGTGAATAACTAGGTGTTAGTTATTATGTGGTTATGTAGATATGTGTATGTGTTCCCATTTAGTGTGCTTAAAAGTGTCGATAAATGTTTACCTTTAATACTTGTTAGCGTGATATGTATTCCTTATAGTGACAAATTAATATTAGATGGTTTAAAGAAGATTATTTGAGGTGTTGTTTTGGTTAATTAAATTGACAAGGGTGTTAATTGTATAAAAATATATCTGACCGACCTAGGGAACCAACTATGCTATATTCTTATATCACTAACCCTATCCTGGCATATAGAGAACTACTCGTAATATCTTGCCGTAAAAAAAATAACAAATATAAAGGAAAGCAAAAAGTTCTTATGGTTTTTGGGATTTTGTGCGCAGAAGTATTGTTGTGTGTTACAGCCGTAGCCATCAAACAAATAAAGGTTTTGTTCTTTTCAAGTACTTTTGATATATACTGAATTAAAAGAATGAGAGATAAATATAATTTGTTTTGCTTGATCTTGGTTGTAGTCAAATAAAAAAAGGGGGGGTTCTTGGCAAAAGGAAAATATCTACTTGTGGTCCTCCATGTATAAGTCTGCAAATTACATGCCATCAAAAGAGAAAAGGAAATTATAAATAAAAAAAAGAAAAGAAACTAGTCTGCTGTTTGACTCGTTATGTCATATAGATATATATATAATAAAATAAAAGTTGTCATATTCATCCTATATTAGTAGGGTAGTGCTTGCTAGTATATGGTATTATAGTCAGACATGTATGTCCATGTTGTGTTTTCTGGAAATCTCGTGAGGCATCAAGAGAAAGAAAGCAGGTTGCTTGTTGTCCTTCTAAATGTACTAGCCATAATATAAAAGAAGATATGTATACAAGTATTTTTTTTATTTTAAGGCAAGTCATGAATTTATGGCCCTTGGGTTTAGTCAAAATATGTAAAAGAAATAGAGGGGACCATTTGTTTTGTGATTCACGTATGAGAGAAAGACTCAATTGTATTGCCTTTTACATGATCTAGTACTAGTAGTTAATATAGTATAATATAACAAGAGTGTGTCAGATAAGGTATATATGTAATAATAATATGAGTTGTTGATAAACAAAAGAAAGTAGCAATTAAAATGTCTAGTTGTTTGGTCGCGAGCAATTAACAGAAAACAAAAATATAACTTTTGTTTAGCTTATTCTTTTTTGATGTGTTCTTTAATCATTGAATGATTATAGGTTATTGGGAATACATAACAAGCTCGGTAAATTATTATTATTTGTTGTTTGTGAAGCTGCAAAAGGTAAGATAACTTACTTTTGACACACGAGGGACACAACAAAACATAGATTTGATAATTACTTCCCCTTTTACGATGTTTTAATTATCTCATGCGTATGTTGGGTATGGGATGCATGTGGGGAAGTTGTTTGTGGATATTTTATGCATGATTATGTATTTATGCTTGTGATAAATGGTTTGTTGTGTGATAGTTGTTTGTTGTTGGCTTGTACACATAATAAACTAGACTTATTTAAGTTGTCATGTCACGAAGCACGTTAAGGGCCCTAATATGGAATTACCGTGTTTTAACGTGGAATTATCATGTGTTAACGTGGAATTTATAGTGTGTTTAAGTCTCGAGCACAACGTGGAAAAGTGTTAAGCTTAACCCACATTAGTCCAATGGACTCTTGTGTACGTGGATCACTCGGGGGCAATGTACATGCTTCCCGTGTGACTCAATCGTCGTAGAAAAAGCATACCGGGTGTAGTGATTGACCACTATACGTGCAGAAATGGTTTGCTCATGGATTTGGTTATGCCTATCCATAACGACGCCGATGGACTCCGAAAGGTTACCCATCATGTCGGGTGTGAGGTTCCTGTAAGGTCTTATGACCGCCTACACATACATATATTTTATTGTTGACTATAATGGCATAACTATACGTGGATATCGTGGAACGTGGAAATTGTGTTGTAACGTGGAAGAATAAGGATTGCTAGGCACTTTATAGGATTAAATATCCTTATGATGTTGTTTACGTGGAATTGTGTGATTGTGCCTATACATATGTGTGAGATATATTTCTTTATAAAAATGTTTTAATTGGCAATCCTTGTTTTATACTAACCTGGTATCTTACTCGGCTTTAATAGCTGACACTTGTTTTGTGAAAATGTGTTGTGCCCTCAGGTTAGGTACTGATCAGGGGCTGGTAGCTTGCTTGTGAGATGGGTAGCTATTATTAGAGCTTTGGACGTTAGCTTTAGTTACCCATAGTTGCATTAATTAAGTAGACTTATCATTTAGCCGTTTGGCTGTACTTTGTTGGTTTAGATTGTGGTTTCATTTGGATTATTGTGATGATACTTGTCGGTAACACCTTTTAAAACATTTATTTGGTTTTATTGATGCCGTTAGGAATCAAATGGGTTTTTTCAACGTCGCTTCCGCAATTTGTTAACGGTGATATGTTTAAAGTTAAAATTTTTTTAAAATCTACATTTTATAAAGCAGGGTGTTACATATAATTTAACTAAGTTTTGTAAAAATTTTGTAATTTTGTAACATGATTATTACAATTGGTACAGGGAGAGCAAAATCAGATATCTTGTTGAATAATTTATGTGAGTTTTTTAATAGAAGGTTGTTAAAAGCTAGGGAAAGCCCAATTATAAAGTGTTTAGATTTCATTAGGGAGTACATGATGAGAAGGATAGCTTTGGTAATCAAGATGGGAATTAACAAGTGTATTGGACCATTGACACCATCAGCAGCTAAGTTGTTAGAAGTTTCTAAGAAAGATGCATCTAAGTGTACACTAGTCTGGGATGGGGATGTTGGATATCAAGTAAGTGGTCCATGGGGTGACCAATGTGTGGTGGATGTGTCACTTAAGACATGTACTTGTAGGAAATGGGAATTAACAGGAATTCCCTGTCTACATGTTGTTGCTGCAATTTTTCATAGGGATGTCTCTGGATTGAAGCCTGGCTTACCAAAAAGTTGGGTGCATCAATGTTATTGGCTTGAAACTTGGAAAAAAGTGTACTCATACAATATAGGTTGAATCAATGGTTCAAACATGTGGGAGAAATCTAGAATTCCAACAACAATAACACCACCAGTGCATCATACTCCTGTTGGAAGACCAAAGAAAAAAAGGAAGAGATCATTCTATGAGGAAAGCATGGTTAAAACATCTACCACTAAGGGTAGGAAACTGAAGACTCTTACTTGCTCACTCTGTGGTAATCTGGGCCATAGTTCAAAAGGTTGTAAGGGTCAGGAAGGTGGTGCAGGCAGTGCAGGGAGCTCAAGAATGGGGGCTACTCAGACTCAACCATCTCAGAGTCAACTAACCCAAGGTCAAGGAGGTGGTGGTGCAGGCAGTGCAGGGAGCTCAAGAATGGGGGCTACTTAGACCTAACCATCTCAGATTCAACCAACCCAAGGTCAAGGAGGTGGTGGTGTGCAGGCAGCTCAAGAGTGGGAGTAAGTCAGAGTCAACCATCTCAAAGTCAACCAAATGAAGCTCATGCTCAACCAAGTCAGGGTCAAACAAGCCAAAGTCAAAGTAATGTTAATTCCTCCCTAGATTCACAAAAAGGATGGCTGCTAGATTGTCTCCAGATCAAGCATTCAGAACTCCATTCAAAGCTCCATTCAAGAAGAAAAAGTAAACCATGATGGTTTGTGTAATATTAGGATGTTTATGTATGCTTTTGTTGTCAATTGGCAATGTGTCAATTTGACAATATGGATGTTTAAGTAAACTTGGATTTCTGTATTATTAGGATGGATGTTGTTTATGTATGTTATCAAACAATGTTTGATCTATGGATAATGCTTTTGATGTCAATTTGGTTATGAAGTATCTTTCCATTTGGTTATGAAGTTTCTTGATGTCAATTTGGATAATGTCAATTTGTATAATGCTTTGGATTTCTGTAATGAATTATCTTTCAATTTGGGCAGTGTTATGTATCTTATTGTAACCATTTGTTTGGTAATTTGACTTTATATAGTCAAAACACTTGCAAAATTACCAAGTTTCTGCTACCGAGAAAACATTTTCTGCATTTCCATAAACAATTACACAAACGACTTCTGCTATATTTCCATAAACTTGAATACTACAATTACAATTACATGAACTTTAAAATTACATTAACAATTGGTTATTTTCTTATCCACTAATAAGTAGATATAACAGCAAAAACACAACTAACCATTGACAAAAAAAGATACTTCCTTAATCGATTATTTTCTTGATTCTTCATTCTTACTTCATTATCTAGTGCATTCTTAGCCCTTAACAGCCCTGGAATAATGTCCATAGATCGATCACACATAACTGGATCATACCACCCAATAAACCTAGTACAACGCGAATCCCTGTTAGGGTAACTGTAAAACCTCCTTCCAGGGTTTCGTGGTGTCCAAGATGTTCGAATCACAACAATCAAACCACAGCTACAATGGACCATTTTTCGTGACCTAGATCGTATTTGAAAAACAGATGAGGGAGAAAAGTGAGAAAAAGTAAGAGAGAGGTAAGAGAGAGAGTGAAAATAAGGTTTTTTTTTTGTTTAGTGGGGATGTTTATTGGGTTTTAATAAGCCAAATTACGAAAATAACCATCACGTGCGGATCACGTGTCATGGTTATAAACGGACGTTTAAGGGAAGGACTAAAAGTGTTGACGGAGGAAACTATTTTAGACTAAAACTGTAATTTATAAAAGGTAAGGATGAAACCTGCAAGTTGGGTTCCACGACAGGGACGATTTCTGTAATTAACTCTTAAAATTATAAATCAAAATATATGGAACTAAAAAACTATTAATTATTAATTATATTAATAGTTTTAGAAAAAGTGTAATTAACTTACAATTTTTAAAAATCCATAACTAGTTAATACTCTTTAACTGTTCCATAAAAGAATAAATCTATTAAATAAATAACTTAAATAAAGTTTTTTAACACTTTCTAGCTTTTCATGATTATTTATAGTTAAATTACTAAAACATATTTTTCACTAAAGAGTTTAAAACTTATAAATATTTCAATTGATGATTAGACTCCAAGTTCACATAATAACTTATATCTACATTTTAAGAATATATCAAAGATTTTATTTTTTTAGACAAATATCAAATTACTAGTTTGCTTTTTCTTATATTTGTAAATTATAATTTATAAGTTTTTTTATTTGCATTTATTTAATAATTTATTTTATTTCAAAAAATTTTGCTAACTTTTTTTGTATTTTGACACGACCGTTGATAACTAAAATACCATATATGATATTTATATTATTCAACAGATTTTCTTTTTTTTTTTTTAGTAAATATCAAATTCTTAACATACAATCTTTTTTTTTAAGCTTATATAATAACAACTGTTTATATATAAATCTGTTTTCAAAAATTAAAATATTTATATTAGGTGTATCTTCATTATTAAAATTTTAAGGTGTACATAAATTTACTTTTAAAAACCCAACGAGCAGATATTCGTACGTTACAATCTTTTAAATTAAATCAAAACATATATTAAGTTGTTAGTTGCAAAATTGGTCCCTGTGGTTTTTCCATTTTAGCAATGGGGGTCCCTATGAGGTGGAAAGTACATAAATACCCCCATGCGTGCACATTTGACGACCACCTTTAATGGATCCGTCAAAATTGGACCAATTTTGCAAAAATTTATCAAAATAGGTATGGATTGATTATCAAAATTGGACCAATTGCAAAAATTTCTCAAAATTTCTCAAAGGTGTATAAAAATTGTGAAATCAAGATCATGACAGAAGTCTTTCAAGCTAACGTAATTCCTTTCCCAATGGGAGAATTTGATATGATATTGGGTATGGATTGGTTGAGCTCTTGTAATGCCAAAATCATGTGTGACGAAAAAGCAATATATTTGAAGACTTCCAAGGGTGAGGACTTGGTAGTATATGGTGATAGAAAAGAGCGTCCTATATCCATTTGTACTTTTGCTCGTGCCCAATGTTACTTGTCTCATGGATGTCAAGCTTATCTTGCTCACATTGTTGATGTTGAGAAAAGACCTTTATCTATTGAAGACATTCCAATTGTTTGTGATTTTTCCGATGTCTTTCTTGAAGACTTGCCGGGTATTCCTCCCGAACGGCAAGTTGAGTTTTCTATTGATCTTATTCCGGGGGCTACTCCCATTGCTAAAACTCCATATCATTTGGCTCCAACAGAAATGCAAGAAATGATGAAGCAATTCCAAGAGTTACTTGAAAAAGGGTTCATTCGCCCTAGTAATTCTCCTTGGGGCGCACCGGTTCTCTTTGTTAAGAAGAAAGATGGAAGCGCATGTGTATCAATTATCGGGAACTTAACAAAGTAACTATCAAGAATAAATACCCGTTACCTAAAATCGATGATCTATTTGATCAACTTCAAGGAGCTTCGTATTTTTCCAAGATAGATCTTCGTTCGGGTTATCATCAACTCAAGGTTTGTGATGAAGACATTCCTAAGACCGCTTTCCATACTCGATATGGTCATTTTGAATTTGTTGTTATGCCCTTTGTGATGAAGACATTCCTAAGACCGCTTTCCATACTCGATATGGTCATTTTGAATTTGTTGTTATGCCCTTTGGTCTTACAAATGCTCCCGCGGCTTTCATGGATCTCATGAATCGTGTTTGTCGTCCTATGCTTGATAAATCCGTAATTGTTTTCATTGACGATATTCTCATTTATTCTAAAAGCTCATCCGAACATGAAGTTCATTTACGGGAGGTGTTGGAGACGTTACGCAAGGGGAAACTCTATGCTAAATTTTCTAAATGTGAATTTTGGCTACGAGAGGTGCAATTTCTTAGTCATGTTGTTAATAATGAAGGAATCAAGGTAGATCCAACCAAGATAAACACGGTGATGAAATGGGAACAACCAAAGAACCCATCCGGGATTAGAAGTTATTTTGGTCTAGCGGGTTATTATAGTCGTTTTATTCAAGATTTTTCCAAAATAGCCTCACCATTGACCAAGTTAACTCGGAAGAACATCAAATTTGAATGGAGAAATAAACAAGAAGTTGCTTTTCAACAACTTCGAGAGAAGTTAAGCCAAGCACCGGTTCTCGTTTTGCCCGATAGCTTAGAAGATATGATGGTGTATTGTGATGCATCGTCTAATGGCCTCATTTGTGTTCTTATGCAACGAGGAAAAGTAATTGCCTACGCTTCAAGACAATTGAAAGAACATGAAAAACGATATCCTACTCATGATTTGGAGTTAGCGGCGGTTGTCTTTGCTTTAAAATTTTGGCGCTATTATCTTTATGGAGTCAAATTTACTATCTATTCCGATCATAAAAGTCTTAAATACTTCTTTGAGCAACGAGATCTCAACAATCGCCAACGAAGATGGTTAGATCTTTTGAAAGATTATGATTGTGAATCTTGTATCACCCCGGAAAAGCCAACATTGTAGCGGATGCCTTGAGCCGAAAAAGTTCCCATCATTATATAATTGTTTCTCCATTGTGGGTCTTGATCACTAATGATTTCTTTGACCGAAATAAAGAAGCCCAAGAAAAGGCTTTGCAACGAGATTCTAAAAAAGAAAGAATTCAAGGTCAAATCAAATATTTTTCTAAGGATTCTCATGGCCTTACCTTATGTTATGGAAGAATTTGGATTCCGTTCTCTTGTGAGTTGAAACAAGTTTTACTTGATGAAGCTCACAAATCCAAATATTTCATTTACCTCGGTGCTACTAAGATGTATCATGATTTAAAACAAGAATATTGTTGGCCCGGAATGAAGCGTGATGTAGTGAAATATGTAGAAAAATGCTTGACTTGTGCTCAAGTGAAAGCCGAGCTTCAAAAGCCATGTGGCATGATGCAACCATTGGAAATCCCTAAGTGGAAATGGGAGCACATTACCATGGATTTTGTCACCAAATTGCCCAAGACACCTTGGAATCAATTTGATACAATTTGGGTGGTGGTTGATAGATTAACAAAGAGTGCCTTGTTTCTTCCTATTTGTGAAACATCATCTTCGGAAGTCTTGGCAATTACTTATGTGAAAGATAGGGATACTCGTTTTACTTCCCATTATTTGCGGAAATTTCAAAAAGAAATGGGCACAAGACTAAACTTTAGTACCGCTTATCATCCCCAAACAGATGGTCAAAGTGAGAGAACCATTCAAACTCTTGAAGATATGTTACGGGCATGCATTATTGATTTTGGTGAAACTTGGGATATTTATTTACCTTTGGTGGAGTTTTCTTACAACAATAGCTACCATTTAAGCATCAAATGCCTCCATATGGGATGTTGTATGGTAGAAAATGTAGGTCTCCTATATGTTGGGGAGAAGTGGGACAAAGGAAGATTTGTGGCACGGAGGTGGTGTTGAAAACGATTGAAAAAATTTATGTGATCAAGGAAAGACTTAAGGCCGCACAAGATAGACAAAAGTCTTATGCGGATAAACGGAGAAGATCAATTGAGTTCAATGTTGGTGATTGTGTTTTGTTGAAGGTATCTCCATGGAAAGGCGTCTTACGGTTTCGAAAACGTGGAAAATTGAGCCCTCGTTTCATAGGTCCTTTCAAAATTTTGGCTAGAGTTGGTAAGGTTGCTTACCGTTTGGAGTTGCCCGAAGAGCTTTTGGGAATCCATCCTACTTTTCACGTTTCTCATCTTAGGAAGTGTCTTGCCAACGATGCTTCTTATGTAGCTTTGGAAGAAATTGAAGTTGATAACAAATTAATTTATCTGGAAGAACCCATTGCCATAGTGGAATAAGAACTTAGAAGAGTTCAAAACAAAACAGTGAGGACATATAAGATTTTGTGGAAGCATGGAAGGATGTCTGATTGCACTTGGGAATCCGAGCATGATGTTCTTGTGTACTATCCGTCTTTGCATATTGCTTGGATCACGAGGTCGTGATCCGTTCCAAGTGGGGGAGAGTTGTAACACCCCAAAAATTTTAAGATAATAAATTAACCCTTTTTGTAGTTTTGACATAAAATAAGTTCCTAGTATTTTATTTTTAATTTAGTTGGAACGTTAGTGGATAGCGGTTAAAATACCCATTAATTTTGGATAGGGGCGTGGCAACTCAATGGAGTGTCACCCATCTATTTTTGTTTGATGAATCATAGTTCCATTAGCTTCATCCATTCCTTCTCTAATCATCTATTCATCTCTTTCAATCTAACTTTTAATTCTCCAAACCAACCAAAAACCTTCCAATCATCAACAATAATAATAACAATCTTCTACCATTCAAGTAATTGAAAGTGGGGGTTTTGGAGAGTGTATGGTGGTGGCTGAAAATTTTAAGAAGGAAGAAAGATTTTGTGTTTCTTACCCTTCTTTTTAATTCTTTTCCTTAAGGTATTGATAACTTAACCTAGTTTCATTCATTCTTTTAAATTAGGGTTCTTGAAAATTCCAATTTTGGGGTTTTTGCTAGTATTGAGTTGTTGATGATTGGAAGGTGTTAAAACATAACATAATACTAAAAAAACATAATTAAAACATAACATAATCATAACATCCAGAATAGTCTGAGTCCACACTATCGTCGTCGTCATTGCAATGAATGTAACAATAGGGTTCAGGAGACCGACAGCATCACCGAGTTCAGGATTTGCATACTCCTCCCTCGGGTTAGTCTGCTAACAGGCCGACCACTATCGACACTGTCTTGCCAGAAATCCGTGTAGAAGAGGTAGCGGTAAGCTGGACAATGATTTGATCAAGCAAATCGATCTTCTGTCAAAGATAAACAGCATACTCATCTTTGACGACGCTAGTAATCCATCCTACAACTTGAATTCGTTCGATTTCGGCTATGTAATCCGCTTTGTTGTCCGTTACACTCTGAATCACAGTATTGACCTTAGATTTGTATCTGGCGTCGTTAAACATGTGATTTTGCATTGCCATTTTTGCATCAAAAAAAGTCATATTTGGCATGTTGTTTGCCATGTTTTGAAGTATGGATGAATGTATGTAAATTTGAAGTAAAGTGGAGTGAAGTATGGATGAATGTGTGTGTAATATGATAGTATATGCAGGGATTTATGTGTGTTGTGTAGTGATAAAAAAAAAAGAGATAATGGCATATGAATGTAACCATCTATAACAAAAATGGTTATATGATGTAGTGACCTACTTATTTGATGTAATGATCTATGTATTTTAGGCTACGTGATGTATGCAACCGGGTAACTTCCAGTTATAACAGGTAAATGCCACGTCACCCGCCACGTAAGATGCCACGTCATTCCATTCATCTTCTTTGGTTACTGTATCTATGATATGATATATAGGAAAAATATATGGCTATCATAACCACTCGAGTAGGTCACTACATCACATAACTATTTTGTCATAGGTAACCTACATTCAAATGCCATCATCCCTAAAAAAAGCAACAAACAATCGTTAGGAACCAAAACTAGCAATTGCCCTCCTTGGAAATTGCACCACTCACTCTTTTCTTCGCGTGGTCTCACCCTTTACTTTCCACCACTTACGAGTGGTTAGTCGTCGGCGGCGGCGGGCACCACTCACGCACCCACCACTCAGGTGATGCCAACACATAGGGTTGTAAATGAACCGAACAGTTCATGAACTGTTCGGTGGGAAGTTCGTTCGTGTTCGTTCGTTTAGTTAAAGGAATGAACATCAACACAAAAATACATTCGTTT
This sequence comes from Erigeron canadensis, assembly GCF_010389155.1. NCBI lineage: Eukaryota > Viridiplantae > Streptophyta > Magnoliopsida > Asterales > Asteraceae > Erigeron > Erigeron canadensis. The sequence continues at coordinate 7,289,310 of NC_057763.1, forward strand.
AGTTAAACGAACAAAGATGAACACAACTCCCGTTCGTTCACTTATGTTCGTGAACGTTCGATAATATGTCGTGAACATCCATTCGTTTATTTTCGTGAACATTTCATTTTGCTAAAATATATTAATATTATTAACTAGAAATTTTACCTTGCGTGTTGCCACATGAATGATTTTTTTTAGTCATACATAATCACATACTATATAAATCAAAAAATTGATCTCTATACAATAAAGTCTATTTTTTTTTTTTTTTGAAAAAAAGATGGTTTTTGAAACGAACAACAAGTTTTGTGAACAACTAATTAGTTGTTATATGATATCGTTTAGATTTCGAAATCGGTGAATGGGTGGTGTTAACGATTAGGGTGGCTATTGTCATTTTTTTATGCCTGAAACGAAAACTTTATCATAGAATTAGTAGTTATTGTAGTTAAAAGGTTAAATTTGAAGAAAATAAGATTTATGATAAAAGAATCAAATTCAAAAGTTTTATGATGAAAATAAGAAAGTCATAAAGGTTGTTGTGAAAATAAGAAAGCGAATAAAGTTATCGTGGTAAAAATTTGTACTAAATAGTTATTATGGTTTGGAATTATGTGATCAACATATAAAATTAGAATGTTTTGTGGAAAATTAAAAAAAGTCTAAATAATTGTGGTAAAAATTAAAAAGTCAAAAAAGCTACTATAGATTAGGCAACTTAAATTGTTATATATATAATATAATATTAACATTAATATCTGATCATTTATATAATTAAAAAGAAAATTAAATACAAATTATAAAGAAAATACTCATATATATCAAACCATAAGAGCTTTTCACTTTCTAAAGTAGGTAAGTTAGGTAAAACTTTTAGCCGATGAATAATTTGTAACCATGAATAGAAAGTCTAATATTTCTAATTATATATTTGTAAATATTTTTAGTTATAGGTGTTCTCATTGGTGTTTGTTTATGTTTGTTCATTAGTGCTCATTTGTGTGTCATGAACACAAATGAATGAACATAAACAAGTCATTATGTTCGTTTATCTGTTCGTGAACATAACATTATCTTGTTTATCCGTTTGTGAACCGTTCGTTAAGTTAAACGAACAAACATGAACAAGCTCTCGTTCGTGTTTGTTCGATTTGTTTAAAGCCGCATCACCCCAACAGCCAAGCCAATGGATTGAGCCACGCAACTACGGTGCACGATTAGGGATGGCAAAAAAGTACGAACGCGACGGGGAAACCCAATATCCGAAAAGTTTGGGTCGGGTTTGGGTAAGCTTATCGGGTCACGGGTCGGGTTTCGGGGCAATTATCAGGTTTTTTTCGGTTTTCGGGACAGGGACCGGGGCTTGCCTACCCAGACCCGACCCGAACCCGATAATATGTATATGTATGTAAAACAATATATATATTCTTATAAATGATAAAATAGCAAACTTATATATATATATATATGTATATTAAAACCTACCGTTAAAACAACAGGGATATTGGTTATTGTTTTTAGTCTGCAACATGACTATATACATTGTCTTGAGAAAACTTAAAGCTGCACTTCGTTATCTTTTTATTTTATCATGCAAAAATGCATACTTTTATTATTTAGTTTTCGCTTCGGACTTTTTAAACTTTATAATTAGAATATTATTTCTATATAACTTTGTTTAATTACTTAAACCACATATAACTATCATTTCTTTCTCAAAATATTTTATAATATTGTTGGAGTTATTACTTATCAAATATGATTGCGAAATTTGTTGAAATGTTGTTACTTTTGTGTTCATCACTATCAGGTCGGATTCGAGTTTTTAACGGATATCGGGTTTCGGGTCGATTTTGGAAAAACTTTAATCCCCGATGGAGTCCCCGATAAGATAACCACAGGTATCGAATCAGGTTTGGGTATTGCACTGCCCGTCCCACCCCGACCCATTGTTATTCCTATGCACGATAGTGCCACGCACCTTGTCAAGACCGCCAAAGAATCTCTAAAGTCGCCACAGCCCACAGGGGCCGAATATATAAATATTAAAATAAAATTATAGGAGTAGAAATAAAGAAAACCCTAATTAAGAAGAGACTCCCTCTCCTCGCACCTCTAAAAGAATAAAATCTGCTCATTGCTCCACTTCTATCGGAGCTGCCGTCTTCCACTGTATTCTATGTAAGTCCATTCTTATTTCACACACACACAGATATAATATATATATATATGTATGTATGTATATTGAAACAGATTAGCGGTAGGTTACTCTTGTTCATTTGCTGGTTTATTTTAATTTATTGAAGTTTTATATTATGCTATTGTCTAGTTTTTATATACATACCCGCATATATACACATATATCTATATCTATACTTTATTATAAAGAACATTGAACTTAATTTTTCAATATTGATTTTAAGTTTCAACAATGTACACATTCTAATGCATGACGTACCATACATCATAGCCACGTTACATCAATAACTTCCACTATTCACCGGCACCACCGCCTATGCCGCTACCACCGCCACCATCCGTCACGCACGGGTACCTTTTTGTATATACATACATATATTTAACTTATATAAGTGATTGGATTCGAGTTAAACGAACACGGACATTGGGAAAGTATTAGCAAATCAAGTGTTTGGGTTTTAAACTAAAAAGATGTGTATCTTTTTAACATAATACATTTAGAACTGTTTATGAAGCGTGAAGTATCGATAGGTGAAGTTAGGAAAAAGCAAGTAGGGTGTGACTCACGGTTGATTTGGACTTTTCTAGCCGCAAGTGCTGGCAAGATATGAATGGTCAATTTGACTTGTGTTACCTATTGTTTTGAGTTTTGGCTTCGGTGTTTTGAATGTCAAGGTCTAAACCTTGGAGAAAATATGTCAAATAATTGGATATGATATATGCATTTCAACTCACTTAGTTCTAATTCTGACTTGGATGTCTTTTTTTGTTTCTGTTTTCTATCATTGTTTGTATTCATGTTCGTTTTGTTTGTGGTGTATGGATTATATAGAGTTTTGCTGGCTTTTTGATGTTAGTCAACCTATATGCTTTATTTCCTAGCTATTGTCAGTTTGTCACATCACACATAAACTGATCGGTCCATCTGCTGGCGATGTCCTTTGTATTTTTTTCTAATTGATTTACCTATGCACTTGATACCGGCATACACTCCCATGCGATTTAAGTGATAGACCTTTGCCATACTGATGTCACCATGTTTACAGGACAGTTGTTTCCCTTGCAACAAAAATGCTCTTGTTCTGTTTTTTGGAACACTTTTCGGTTCGAATGTAAATTTTGGAAATTTATGTAGTACATTCTTAGTTTTGTTTTAGGAATGATGGCTGGACAAAATAGGTTTGGTGATTTATTTTCAGGGGATGTTAACTTGGTTATTTTAATAATTGCAGTTATTGTTGTATGTCCAAATTAAAATAAAAACGTAACTTTCATTTGTTGATGAAGTTACAGCTATCAGTAACTTTAACAACATGCACTTATCGATCTGATTATCTACCATTAATATAGGGTTAATCACTTCTTGACGGTTTATTTTTCTTGTTTTGCTATATTTTTTGTTATATGTTACCGTGATCCTTTACTGACACCTCACTTGGCTCTCAGCCTGTTTTTGGAAGCTGGGAGTAGTAACCTGAAATCTAATTCACAATGGGCAACGGTCCGGCACCTTTTTCGGATATTGGCAAACGAGCAAAAGGTACGCCCTTTTGGATCAGTACATGCTAGCTAAGGGATGTTAAAATTTTTACCACACATAAGCTTTACATCTCTAGCCATCAACTGTAATTATATCGATAAAAACTTTGCATTGTCTTATGTCTTTCCTAGTTAAAATTTTCCCGAGATTGCCTTGCTGTTGACTGAAACTACCTTTTATGTAATTATGTGCAGATATGTGGTTGTAGCATTCATGCTTTCAAAATTAGGGATGACTTTGTTCCTAATACTTATTTGTTAATTAACTTCCAATGTTACCATTCATTGCATGTTCATTGATCATCCTTGTCGCGTGAGTTTGCTAGTTCATGTTTAGAAATGGAGAAGGCAGTAAATGACTTTTACTTAGAAATAGTAAGAGGTTTCAGTCGTATACATTCATAGACATCTCAAGGGACTTGTAGGATTTGGGGAACTTTTGAAGGGTTTAATTGTTTTGTAGAATGTATTGTAATTATGAAACTCACTTTCACCCTTAAGTTCTCTAATCTATACACCCAACTCCAGTCAAAGATGGGGACTTTTATCAGTTCTATTTAGTTCAATGAGACATCGCATATTTTATTCAAAGTCATAGTTCATAATCGTGGAAGCTTTAATTTCAACTGTGCCATCACCATACCACTACTTGCGCGGCTTTACAGTTTCGTATATGTGATATGAAACACCGTTCCAATATTTTCACTTTCATATCGCTGATGTATGTATATGTAATGTATGTTTGAAGTTAATTTTGAAGGCTTCATTTAGTTATATTCACACCTACACTTAAATGCATGGATTGACTTTCTTTTATAGTTCTTTGTCTGTTTTGGTTAAGGCTATAAGTTGACATTAATGTACTACAACTGCAAATATAGCTGGTCAATATTTCCTGCTCTAATGTGGAATTAACAATGCACTACTCTTTTGCACATTTTGTATTTGTAGGTAATGAGTTTGGAATTTTTGTATGTGAAAAAATGATATTTGATAGTGTCTTTGCTTAATATAGAGAGAAGGTGGAGTTTTTATTATTTGCTATAGAGCATATACAAAGGTGACTAATGCTCTTGCTAAATGCAGATCTGTTGACCAAGGATTACAACTATGACCACAAGTTTGTATTGTCAGTTCCTGGATCTACTCCCATGGTATGTGTATATTATACTACCTAATATTCATTCCATCTACATGGTTGTAGTTTACCTACCTATCAGTCAATATCTAGATTAATTAGAGGTACAAACTAGGAAATTGTTTGTGCAGCTATGGTTAGTCATTGTGCAACAGATTGTACTGGCTTTTAAACATTAACAATGAAAACGAACAGAAAAGTAGATAGATAGCTTATATTCGAGGGATTAGCAAGCTTTCCTAATGAAGTATTGATATAAACCGCTTCTTATCAATATTCATCACGTTAAGAATTACAAACCTAAAGTGCTAGTTATACTAAAAATAGCTTAGGCTAATACTCGTAGAACAAAAAACTTGCATTCTAAGTTTATTACAAACTACGCGGGTTACTTGCCTAATAAAAATGATAATCTAGTAATACAAGCATCCTAGTTATAATGTCTTAATATTAATTTCCGTGGTAATCTAATAAGCTAAGACTATATCAACGTGAAGCAAAAATCTTTACTAAATGCTATCTTACAGTTACATATGTATAATAATGCCTGGCTGATGTACACACATTGTTACTTAAGACTAAGGATTATTTTGGATTTATTAGCTTGTGTTATGAAATCAAAGAGTTCAACTCTGTAGTTTTCTGAAAGGCTGAAACCTCTTATTCTATATAACTTCATTCTTTACTTGACTTTCCAGTAATAACCCACTTCTAGTGATCTTATAGAGTGATTTGTAGTGCCTACCCAGTTTGATTTGGCTAAGATCTGAAATACTGAAAGTGTTACATTAGTTTTGTGAATGATAGTATCAGAATAACTAAGTTTTGTAAAGTTTACTTACATTTCATTGAACTCTTTTACTTGCAGGGACTGACGGCTACTGGTCTGCAAAAAGGTCAAATCTTTCTTGGAGATATATGTGCACAGTACAAGAGTGGCAGGACTAATGTAGATGTAAAAGTAGATACATATTCAAATGTAAGAATCAGGGATTTTGGTGTCAAATTCAAGTGCTAAGACTCTTTTAATGCCTTGTACTCAAAGTTTTAGTCTACTATATATAACAACTCTGGCCAAAAAGTTCTGGCTGCTTAAATGTATTTGATTAGATATTGCCTCAGACATCTAAGTTTCTACATTTTTCAGGTGTCAACAAAAGTTACTGTTCATGAAGTAATGCCATTTACGAAAGCTATCTTAAGCTTTGATGTTCCCGATCATAAATCTGGAAAGGTCAGTTATTTCAAGTGTAGCTTTTTATGAGTTTGTTCACATGTAATATATTGACTGCTAGGTTATCTGCCTAACATTGAGCATTTTGATAATGGTTATTATGTGAGCTCATTACAAGTAATCTCTAAGCTGGAAAATTGTTTTAGAAGCTCACTAAGTTGGTTATCTACAAGGAATGATATTTTTTATGTTGAGGTGACCGACTATAGTTTTTCAACTCAAGATGATATACTTGAAATATAGGAAAGTTCTAAAGGCTGTAGAGGAAATGACGAGTGCAGCAATTATCATATTATTCCCTCAATTGATATGTGCTTGTATAAGTACTGATGAGAGTTGTTTCTGTTTGCTCTCAGCTTGATGTTCAGTATCTGCATCCCCGAGTTGCCATTGATTCGAGTATTGGCCTGAACCCATCCCCAGTTCTAAATGTTGCTGCTGCCATTGGTCACAAGGACATACATCTTGGTGGTGAAGTTGGCTTTGATACCTCCTCTGCTTCATTTACCAAGTACACTGCTGGGATAAGCTTTAACAAACCCGATCTTTCTGCTTCACTTATGCTGTATGTACAACCAACCTTAACATCTGCTTTTTCATTTGGTTCCCAGGCTTCCCTTTTGATAATAGCCTCATATGTGAATAAAATTTTTAACTGCTGTAAACTATATGAAGTTGTCATTTATAGAGACAAAATAATGCATTGTATGGACCCCAACTGATGCCATTGGTTTTTTGGTATTTGGTAATGTTGACAATGGACAAGTAGTCAAATAGATAATGAAATAGGTATTTTAACTTGAAAACTTGTCAGATCAGGAATTTGCATTTATTAAGTGAGAAGAAAGCCTATTACTAGTTTCAGCCTTACATTTTTTTCTCAAATGGTGTATTTAATTATAAACTGCCATCCCAGCAAGACGCTGGGGGCAACAAAAATGTTAAAAAGTGAAATTACATCATATCGCCAATCTTTCCAAGACATAGAATAAAGTTTACATTTATTTTTAATCCAAAAAAAAACAATGATTTAATTTCCTCGATGGCTTTGGAAAAACTGATCGGGATGCTCGATTAGAAAGCCTTCCTTTTTGTCTGCTTGGGACATTCTTTGATCTCTTCACTTTTACCTTATTATCTGCTTGGGACATTCTTCGATCTCTTTACTTTTACCTTTTTACCGGCTTGGGACGTATTTCGGTCTCCTTACTTTAAAGTTTGATTTAGCAGGTGACAAGGTTTAGGTGGTTGTATGAATTAATTTTTTTTAGTATTGTGCTACGCTTCATGTTTTTTAAAATGATCATCGAAATCTTATAACTTTTCTCGCCCTAATATTATTGTTCATCCTACCATTTATATCTGTCCCAAAACAATGCCCATTGCCAAAAATTGATATGAATGATGAAGGTAAATGTGTCATACACTCACAAAGTAAGCTGTTAACACTTCTCATAAACTGTTTTTGTCTAGTGGACAATAATTTTGGGAGTGAAGGAGTATTTAACAAGATTTAGGAGGCTATATCTATAAATCAGTCTTATCACTTTTTATGTAACAAGAGTTAGGAGATTATGAACGTTAAAATTAGAATTTCTAAGATTTTGTTGCGTAGTTCATAGACTCAAGTTTGTGTATCTGACATGCTTTCAGTTTAATTATTACCATTCTAGATTAAAGACAATTTAAATCAAACGCTTCAAAAGTAAAATAGTTGAAATTGCCATCTCTGCTATCCCGTACTCATGCTAATATGATATTAGGCTAACGATTATTTCATGAATGCAGGATGGATAAAGGGCAAACATTGAAGGCATCATATGTACACTCTGTAGATCCCTCAAACAATACTCAAGTTGTTGCTGAAATGACACACAATCTATCCACGTTAGAAAACAGTTTTACATTCGGAAGTGCTCATGTTCTTGACCGTTTCAACACGGTTAAAACCAGGTTCTCTGACAACGGAAAAGTTGCAATGCTGTGCCAACGAGAATGGCGACCAAAATCTTTGATAACCATATCAGCAGAATATGACACCAAGAGAACTGATATATCCCCTAAGTGGGGTCTTGCACTAGCTCTCAAGCCTTGATTCGTACGTTTTCTGGATGGTTCTTTCCGATTTTCTATAATCTTGGATCTTTTATTAGAAGCCGCATTGTCGGTAAGGCTTGATAAAATCATTTTGGAACATTCTGACATCTAAAGGGTATATTTATGTTGAATTTTATTGGGAAAAATTGACCCAATTTTGTTAACATTCTTGTTCATGTAATGGGGAATCCATGCAATTGTATGTTAGATTCTGATGGGGGCATAAGTTGCCATGAATCATACATTTCATCTTAATAATCCAATATCTGTCTTTTTTGGCATAATACATGACAACTTTTTCAATGTTCATTGTAACGGTTTTGTTGCTGAATTTATACTTTTGTAATGTGTAATTGCTTGTTTATCTTATGCGAAAGGGTGATCTTCAAAATTCTCTTATTATAGATGTGAAGATCATTTTTCGTGATTGTTGTCGTTCTGAATGTCAATAAAACACATCCAAGACGTGAAGATGAAAATCGTCATTTTGTTTATTTCTATAGTTGACGTTTCCATGACCCAGGATCTTATGGCGCAAGCTGCTGCTTGTATAACTAAGGATCCTCAATCTGGTCATCCTGAAACTATATAAATCGAGGGATCTAGTTTATTTCAGATGTTTAAGAGAAGATCTGTACGCAACCTAAGTAAACCAAATCTAGTTTACTAAAATGTTCAAGGGGGGTTAATGGTTTGTTTGGTAGCGTCTGCCCTTTGACAGGCTAATACTTGATGTCAGTGTCTATGTTACAGAATACAGTAACTCAAACCAGGTAAAGTTCTTCAAAAAGGAGACTGGCACGGCCACCTCCTATCGTTATTTTTTCCAGGTTTCTGGATCATTGTAATTTAATGCAAAATCTCAGGTACGCTATCACCAACCTGAGTACCTGACTATATTATTTCTTTGTTTCAAAATATCCAAACACTTACGTGTCTGTGTGTGTTCATATTTATGCTTTGGGTATTAAAGTGTTTGGTTCATTATTACAATTCACAAAAAGAAAGTTCGTTAGAATATAATAGTATATGTTAAATTGTTAATTGTCAATGTATGCAACTAAAAGTTGTTGGTCATGATGGCCAAGTTTGCTTTAAACTTTGACTTCATATATAGATTAACGTTGGCTGTTGTTTCCATACACTCGGTTCCTATGTATGATATATATTTAAAAGTTCTACCAACTTGGATCATTAGCTTGTAGCTGATTGAGAAGGTTCCATCTTATGTTTTCATGTACATGACGCGATTTCATAGCAAGTAATTCTGCAGCCGGTTGGCAGATCATTTAAGCAAGCATCTACACATATCAAACAGAAGCAAGAAAAGGGAAATGGAGAATCTGTACATATAGATTGCATAAACAAATCCCTGCGTGTGGACTTTGTAGTATGGTGGTTTTGGTTTTCGGCTGTCATAAACATATTGAAAGCAGTTATATAACTTCAATAGAAACTTTGTAAGCTTCTTCTAGAGACAGAAAGCCGGGATCCTCTGCTTCTGCCGCAGAAAACATCCCATCATCTGGCTGCACTTATTATATAGTTTGTGGGGTAAGTTCATTTTCAGCATCTTTTGCATTTGTCTAAAAACTTCAAATTGTTTCATATAAGGTGTTTTAGTGTTATCGTTTACATCACATCAAAAGAACTACAAATTAGCAGGAAAAATAAAAGATCTTTATTGTTTACCTTGAATAAGTTATCAAAAAATGGTTAAAATGTAGTATATGATTGATCTCACCATCATCAACTAAGGTATATGATACAATTTAGAAGGTTTTAAATCTCGAGTTGCATTGAAATACTGCAATGTCCGAATCCACTTATCTTGATTCTTCAAACGGTGAACTCCCACCGTTTCTGGCCAAAGCTCATGTGCACACCTTGTAGGTGGTTCTGGCAAATCATACATATGCCACTTAGCATTATACCTGTTTTTTGCACGGCGTCCATCTCGCATCCATTCTCCAAAAACTTTATCTTCCGGCCCTACCATGTGGTTTTTCGGGATATCTGATTCTTTAATCCACTCAACTATGTCCCATGATACTAAGTATCCCATTCCTGACATGTAATTCACAAAAGGATCCATACTAGGACATGGAACCACATAGCCATAGTATAGATCTTCTCTTGATAAAGGCCTCAAGGTCTCCACCAATTTGGGTAGCCGGAAATAAGTATCATCATCGCCTTTCATAACATAATGGTATGGTGGGTTGGTCGAGTCAGAGTCGTTGTTTTTCAGCATATCTGGTAAGCTTGAGAAATAGGTGTAAGTCTTACCATTATCCATATTCTCTTTGCAGTTCAATATTATGATATCGTTGTGTAGCATTATCTCGAGTGCTATTAAAATCCTTTGGTCTTCTTTTGTTAGGTTACAGAAGACAAACTTTACATCGACTTTTGCTCCTTCCACTGACTGGGTTCCATATATGAGGCGGAGGAAATGGCGGCGTTGGTAGTTGTCAGCGCGTGTTGGAATCCCGAGAAGGATTCTAATTTCATCTTCTGATGATTTAATGGGTAGGGAATAGTTGATTAAAGGTGAGGAGGCAGCGCATTTACTGATTTCTGATAGATTTGCAAACTGAGTTTCATTAATGAATGCCAAAGTGATCAGGAAGACGATGAATATGACAGATACAATGATGAATTTTCTGTGATTTTCGGGATATGGTACATTCTTCATATCGAAGAAGTTTGATTTAGCAAATGTAGTAGTATGAGATCTGTTATAGTTTTTGCTAGATATAAAGCATAATTTATGTTAACTTCACATTCTGAAAAGAAGTATTGGTTTGGAAAGGCATGTGAATAGACGTAATAGCCCCCTTGGGACCTATGGAGATGCACCTTTAATTGACTAGCTGCTGAGGTGTTTTGGTAATTTGCAAGGAATAAAAAAGAGTGGTGATCTTGAGCCTAACTTGAAATATACACTAAAGTGGTATTGGTAATGGGCAGTTTTGCTTGAATAAGGTTTAAAGTAAACATACTTTGAATAATACATTGTAGGTGTGAATAGACTATTTTGCCTTTGGGATTTAAGGAGATGCAGCCTGAGTAATTGAGTAAACCAAATTCTGATAAGTTGCTTGGGGGTATTTTGGTAAATTGCAATTTCTTTGTATAAAATATATAACTACATTTTACTTAAACAATGCCTAAACTCCCAATGGTCAAACACTTTGAGTGATTGTTTGGCATATCTACATGAACATGTGTGGACTGCTTAACTTTCAAGTTATTGACCATTTGATGATTCTTTCTTTTTATTTTCTTACTGTAATCTTCCATGGTAATTGCAACAAAGATAAATGTAGCACTCATAAATTCCATGACATCGATCGAGTTCGTATATTTTGGGCTTTTTTCTTTTTGTGTGAAAAATTGCAACGTTTAAAATTGCTCTTTTGTGATAATCAGATTTGGATAATATTTTAGTCATGAAAAAGTGTATAGTAGTTGACCCGGCCAGTTAAGTGTCCAAGGTGCACTTTTAGAATTTAGGCTATTTTATTGAGCCGAATCGCCAAACAATCGCTAGTCTTGTCTCACAATTTAAGTGTTTTATTAAAAAATTGATTATCTGTGTTTGCAAATATGAAAAATCAGTTTTCTTTAAAGGCAAAAGGGATAATTAGCTACATCCTCAATTTTGTTGCAACCATCTCAAGATAGAAACTTGGCTACGCCCTTAAGGGTTGACTCTTCAGTCTTAGTAGGTATAGCGTAGCTAAGAATCCCTCATCAAATTTATATTTGACAGGATTTGAACCTTTATCAAACCACAATTGAAAAACTCTTCGACCACTGGGCTAAGAGCATAAGACCCCAATGGTATAAAAGCAATTAAAGACATGTTTTTTCAAAAAATAATTTTGAAAACACATTATATTTTAAAACATACATCTGCACGAGTGAATTATTAAGGTGAGAGAGGGTTGAGAGTCTTGGGTTTCGTTCCTGACATGCATAGTTTGATTTTAGCATACTGTCCAGTTGGATGTCGCTGTGGTGTTTTGAATGCTAACTGCTAACACGCTATTAGTAACGAGTACAACTCACTTGATTCAAGATTATTTATGCACGAACTTGACTCATAGATTATCCCAAAATGACTTTAAATCGGGTAACTTAATTATGGATTTCATTATATCATTTGGAACAGTGGAGAAATCGATTCCTTTTACACTCGTTCTAATACTACTAGTTGATTCGATTTGCTTAACACTTTTGCTTACACAAAGTAAAAAACAACGTAATAGATGTGCAAGAAGTAATTCCGTATTCAGTTAATGAAAAATTACATTAAGCTTTGGACCGACAGATCGGATGTTCTCATATTCAATATCCACATCCATTTATTTATTTTATTTCTTTTTAATTATTCATATCTATAACACACATATACAAAAAAAAGTTGCATACTTGCATCCATTTATATCCATAGATGAAAAACTAGTATCCATAGCCATTCCATCCAACATTTATATTACGTCATTCAGATTTGTGAATGGGTGATTGGATTAATTATGTGAAGATTTATCGGAGCAAATTACTATCGTAATTGTAATACGTTAAGGTTGAGATCCGGTAAATTAAAATCCAACGGGATTATTCCTTTCAACTGAGTACGTAAGATTGAGTAGGTCAACGAGAGTAGCAACACCCGGGTCCAAGTGAGTAACCGCAAATGACGGCTCCCAAAAGATGAAACTTTTTATATTAACTTAGATTAAACAAAGTGTCAAAATTTCCTCCTATACCGTTCATATGTTTGTAAAAAATAATTTTCAAGGGAAGAAAAACATTTGTAGATATTAGTCGTTAATTGATATATTTTTTTTCCTAAGTTAACTGTTAAACCGTCAACATTATCAAATCAAAAAGATAAAAAAATCTTACATGTATTATTTTTTTTTTTTGGTAAAGTTAGTTTCAATTCAGACGTGCTGAAGTTAATTTTAACTAGCGATTTACTGGACCTACAACCCCTTCCTTATGAAAAATACCTTGGAATGAGAAACCCAAAACTCGAACCAAAAACTTTGGGAAAAACTCACCTTCAAAACCCATATAGTGGATTTAGATTATACCTTTGTCCAACCCACCTAAATGGAGTAGGTTACATGTATTACTTTCTAGTCTTGTGGTTTTGTAAAGATGAATTATTATAATGGTTTTAGGAAATTTTAGGTTCATATCTAAACTTTCATTTATATTTATGATGTAGATATAGATTGCGTTGTAGAAGAGGATGTGACAATACCATATTACCATTTTATTCTGCTGTTGACGTGGATAATATTAAATGGGAATTGATTTTAGTACCACAACTTTTGATTATTTACCATAACTGTGCAGTTAATTTTTATACAGTTTGCATTAATACTTGTACATTGTGATAAAAATATTTAAAAAAATAGTACAAATATCATTACCCATATCAAACTGGTTCCGATGTTGATATAACGATACAATTAAATGCCGATATAGTGATTGCTATTAAAGTATGTAAAGTTAATGTATTGTGAACGTTTTTGCATATAAAATAGAATTAAAAAAATGGTATGTTCAACTCACATCATATCATAATGGCTTAGTTGGATCCAATATCATGTTTACTTAGATAAAAAGTACTCTATGAGTCTATGTATATGATCTTTTCCCATTATTCTAGCATAGAAAATTTTATATTCATGATATCTTTTACTTAAAAGTCCACTACCTTTATAATGTATTCCTTTTAAATATATTTAAGGGTTATGACAGAAAGTAATTAAGGTATCCAATATAATCTTCTAGTATCTATACTTTTTTCTTAAATAAATTTTTTTACCATGCAATAGATAGTTTGAGAGGTGTATTTAAGAAAATAAGGTGGAAATAAGAGCCTAAAATAACAACTGGATTAGTTAGAAACAAAAGTCAAGAATTCGATTTGGACACCTCGCAAAATATTCAAAATTCTTTTGGAAATACTTCTTAATTGGATAAAGCTCTCTCATACCTCATGAACGACATGATTGAATAACGTCATTACTTGCTACTAAATATAATATCTAGAAGAATCAATAGACTGTTTCAAAGTTTAGGCGCTCTAATTAATTTATTTCATATAATGTAACTTCATGCATATTTTCCATTTCTTAACCACTACAATTCCATACGCGGTTGTCCCTTTCTCAAATTTTATCTATATATATAGACACAAAACCAATTAAACAATAATTCTCTTATTATATCTCCTTTAAAAACATACCCACTTCATTTAATCCCCGGCCATCACAATTAACTTTATTATTGTTATTGTCAATTTGGTCATTCGTTCGTACGTATAATGGCGGCTGAAAACAAGAAAAACAAAGCATCTTTATTAGGCAAGCTAAGAACAGCCGTGAAGAAGGTCACATTCCTTTTAAACTATAGCATAAACCGATGGGCACTCGCCTCTACGATAATTCGTCGTCGTGCTTTAAGTAGTCGACGTTTTAGCTTCAATGAACGCCTTGGGTTGACATCAATTATTTCTTCACCTTCTGAAAACGAAGATCATAGCAATTGGGGTTCTCCTTATATGACACCTTATAATGAGATTTTTTCACCTGATCAACAAGGAGAGTTACAAAAGACTAGAAGTTTTCCGTTGCAAAGAACTACAAGTTTCCCTGAAGAAGAGGATATTGATAAAAGAGCTGAATTGTTTATATCGAATTTTTATAGACAACTAAAGATGGAAAGACAAGTTTCTTTGCAACTACGGTATACAAGGGATACTAGCTTTGGATCATCTAATATTATTTCACCATGATAATGGTCAGAATGGTGTTCATGACTTCATGTTCATAATGTGTCATGTCTTTATTGAGAAGTAGATGATAATTTGTGATTTTACGTCGTTCTCGAGCTGAGCAATTATTTTGGTGATGAGGATGACTATTTTCATGGATCAGATCGATGAATCGGGTTTTATAAAAGAGTCAATGGTTTGATCATGTATGTATATGTATATGGGGTCTATATTTTGGTGATGAGATCTTCATTTGTTTGTTTGTTTCTTTCTTTTTTATTTCTAAATTCTTTTATTGATTTCAATTTGTGAAAGAGAGAAACAAAATATGTTAGGCTGCTTTGGTTGGCAGCACTAAAGTCTTTGATTTATATTTAGTTGGTCAATATCATGTTAGTTATTATTATATATTTGTATAAAGAAAATGAAAAGAACAAAATTAAACAGCGCTTACTACTTTCAAGTTCTATATTACATGATATATGATGATTACTTGATTATAACATTGCCTGAGAACAGAGTTGGCCATCAGCCCATCAATGTGTGGATTTAACTCTTAATTAAAAATATATAATCGTACTAGTCTTTTTACCCGTACGATGTCCGGTATTTATATAGATTATATCATAAAAAAGTTCGAATATGTCACATACATGATTCATCAGTATGAAATAAATTGTGGTTAAAGTAAACCGATGATCGAAGTTAAATTATAATAAACAATAATGATAAATATAATATATGTTTAGTTCGAGTTTTAGATATACCTTAAAATTTTACAATCACATCAAATTCGGATGACGACAAATAGTCTTGTGATTTCGGATCATAAACTCAAATTGAAGTCTTCATGTTATTAACTTATTATAAGTAATAGGAGTTGAAAAATTGAAAAAGAAAAAAAAAGACAATTTTATTAATGAGAAAACGATTAATCAAATAAGGTTATAATGTGTTTTGTATTTATAAGCTAAAAGTTAAAGTTTAATAAGAAAATTGAATCAATATATAA
Source organism: Erigeron canadensis (assembly GCF_010389155.1). Taxonomy (NCBI): domain Eukaryota; kingdom Viridiplantae; phylum Streptophyta; class Magnoliopsida; order Asterales; family Asteraceae; genus Erigeron; species Erigeron canadensis. The sequence continues at coordinate 7,305,313 of NC_057763.1, forward strand.
TTAAATAAGCTAATTTAATAAATAAATAAATTAAAAGGACACTTGTCGATCAAGAATTACACCATGTATCGTTTAAATAACATCTTAATCCTGTTTTAGTTTATTGGTAGATATAATTTTTTGGTTATTGTATGCATGGTGAACTTATGTATGAGTATGCTCAAAGCCCATGAATGTAAATTTAAAGTGATGATCTTTTCTACATTCTTCACCCGGTCCAATTAAGCTAATTTAATCTGATTTTGGTTAAACCAGCCTTTCTAATGCTTTTCTTAACAGATTCGTCTAGTTGGTTTTGAACAACATTAGAAAGGTTCTTTATCCGATGAACTACATGCAATTGTTGAAGAAAGGTTAATAAAATACTAGAAATGTAACCGAGTTTGCGCATTGATGGATAATAATCTTTCAAAAAATTAAAGAATAGTGTACATAAAACTCGTTAACTTCATTCAATATTTTAACAAGCATGTATATTAAAAATTTGTTTCTTATTGTGGCTAGACTATAATAATGAAAATGATTGGTTAAGTTAATATATAAATAAAACAAATATTATTCAATGTAAAGGTAATTATAAAAGACTAGTGATAAAAGTCTAGTGGTAATTATAGTAATAGATAAAAGTTTAAAATTTAAGGCGGAAACCAAATATTTTATAACGTTGTATAGATGACTTTAATATTTACAAAATAAAGTACTAATGTGACAAGTTGTTCAAAGTTAAAAATAAATTATTACAGTTGTAAATGCAGGTTTAAAATGCATGATAATTTGGAATAATGATTATATTGAGTAGATTGATAATTAACATGTATACGTGATGACTTGTATATGCCAACTTTTGGAGGTGGATTACTCCTTTAGTTGGTCTGTGTGTAAGAATGGGCATGAGACCGTCTCGATATGAATTGCATTTGCATGAATTTTTTGTAGCTTCATTATATAATTTAAATGTTCATATATGGAGCTAAAATAAAGAGAAGGCATCTTAAAATGACATAAAAATGAAACGGTAATTAATATTTGGGTATGGGTATATGTTTGAGGCAAAATCATGGCGCGAGAGAAGCAGCCACAATATATACGAAAGCTAAAATAAAACTAAAAAAGAGAAGAAGATGGGCACAGATTGAGAGATATGAACTCAGGTTTGATGGACTTTTTCTTTATTTTTGTCTAGACTAACATTTCACTCTCATTTCCTTGTTGTGTTAGACTTATTTGACCAAACCAAGCCAACCACAACCCACCACGTACATCACCTTACTTCTATAAATTTTTTCTTGTTTTGGTTCAGTTCGGTTGTTGTGGTTCAGTTTTTCATTGAAAACCAAAACTGAACCATAACTTTTGGTTTTTAGAAAACCAAAACCAATGGTTTTTAGCTTTTTTGGTGTTTTCGGTTTTCGGTTCGGTTTTTTCCAACCCCTATCAATAAGTGCACTCCCATGTCTCATACGCAAGACTCAGCAATAAAAAAAAAAAAGAAGCCGTTTGTGCATCCGTGATAGTTTCAGACATGACAAAATTAGTTTTTATGAATGCATGACAAGATCGTTGAAACTTGTTTGATTCTCTCACCCTAACCCTTATATTATTGATATCGAGGTTTAGACGAATGCATTTCTTATGTTGATTGCGTCCCTGGCTTGAAAAATGTTGAAAACTACCCCTACTTAAGAATGCAGGGCTGTTTGAAAAGGCAAAACTAAATGCGTATAAAGATCAAAAGTTTGTAATACGTAATCACTCGGTTAAAAGAATTACAAAGGTCGAAAAGAATCAAGTATAAGATATGGACAAACTATTTGGGGGATCAATTCCGACTACTAGGTGTTATGAAGATTGAGCCTTTGAAGAATATGAATGAAGTTGTTATTTGCAGGAATTGTAGCTAATTCTAAGGATAATTGAAGAGAATCTCAATATCTCAAATATATCTAGAAATCTAAATCTATCCTCAAATAGATTCAAACCACCCAATCACAAAATCACACTTGCTAATCAAGTATGATTCACCCAACTATTTGTTGAATGTTCTATTACAACAAGAATAAAAAACTATCAATAATTATTACAAATTATTTTGATATATATCTATATAAATATATATAAATATATATATATATATCAAATAGAGAGAACAGAAAAAGAGTGTGTGAAAGATTTTAAGGTTGATTAACCTTAAATCTTATCATGTGAAAGTATTTATACAAGGCATCTTCTCCATAGTGACAGCTTTAGTCCCTCTATTTGTATCTTCTCTCATTTGTACAGCTTCAGTCCTTTAGTCCAAAGAATCAACACTCTAAGTCCTTCATGTACAACTAATCATACAATAAGTAACAAGATACATTTCTAAGAGAATAAGATTATAATTTTAACATCCCCCTTAATCTTATTCTCAAAAAATAGTCTCATGAGATTTTGTATCCAACCATTTTGTTAGAATATCTGTTATATTTAAAGCAGAATCTATTTTCTTAGTTTTTATAACACCTGCAAGTATCTTTTCTCTTACAAAATGAAGATCAATTTCAAGGTGTTTAGTCCTTTCATGGAAAACAGGGTTGGTAGCAATTTTAATTGCAGACTTATTATCACGAAACAACTTAACAGGAAGAACATTTACAATTTGTAAATCCTGCAAAATCTTCACAATCCAAATGATTTCGCAAGTGACAGAAGCCATTGCCTTATATTCACCTTCAATAGATGACTTAGATATAGTGTTTTGTTTCTTACTCTTCTAAGACACCAAAGAACCACAAAAATATACAACATAACCAATAATAGACCTTCTGCTAGAAATACATTTAGCCCAGTCAGAGTCCACATAAGCTTCAAGGTTAAAAGAATCAGAACTGCTAATCAATATACCCTTTCCAGGTGCTCCTTTTAAGTATCTCAATACTCTAAGAGCAACTTTAAGATGAGAAGTGAGAGGTTTATGCATAAACTGGCTTAAACAATGTACAGTATATGCAATATCAGGTCTAGTGTGAGTCAAATATATAAGTTCACCAATCAATTTTTGATATTCAGTTATGTTTTCAAGAACTGGATCATCAACAAATTCACAACTAGATAATTGAACATTAGGACTCAAAGGCACACTAATAGGTTTACCAACAAGAAGGCCAAATTCAGATTAAAGATCTAAACAATACTTCCATTGGTTTAAACATAAACCATCATTAGTGTCAACAACTTCAATACCTAAAAAATATTTAAGCTTTCCCAAGTCTTTTATCAAAAATTTGGTTTTAAGATAAGTTTTAAACTTATCAATTTCAGTCTCACTATTACCAGTAATAATAATGTCATCAACATATACTAATAAAGCTATGAAAGAATCAACACCAGACTTAGTAAAAAGTGAGTAATTACTTTTACTCTGCATAAAACCAGCCATCACTAATTAAAGCATCAGTAAGTTTATCATTACATTGTCTAGGTGCTTGTTTTAGTCCATAAAGAGACTTGTTTAACTTGCATACTCTAGTATCATTTTTATCAAAGAATCCTTCTAGTAATTTCATATAAACAGTTTCTTCAAGATCACCATACACGAATGCATTATTTATATCAAGTTGATATAAACACCAATTATTCTAAACACCTAAACCAATAAGACACCTAACAGTGACAATGTTAACCACAAAAGAAAAAGTTTCATCAAAATCAACACCTTCCTTTTGATTATAACCCTTAGCAACCAACCTAGCTTTATATCTCTCTCTACCTCACCATTAAATCTTTATTTTATAAATCCACTTACAACCTATTGGTTCTCTTCCTTCAGGAAGATCAGTTAATTCCCAAGTATTATTTCTATAAAGAGCTTCCATTTCAAGGTTCATAGCATCTACCCAATGTTTTTCTTTATAAGCAACACTATATTTATTAGGTACAGTACTTTTATTAAGTTTAGAAAGAAAAGCAACACAATCATGATGTAAATTAGAATAACAAACAAACTTTTCAAGATCATACTTAACACTGCTATTAACAACAACGTCTTTATATTTGTTAACAGGAAAAACAGAAACTCTTTGAGACCCTCTAAGATTTTGACCAGAATCATCAACAATATCATTAACATTATCATTAATATTTTGTAAAACATTATTTTCTTGATCAATATGAGCATCTTCATTAATGACAAAGTCATCTCCCTCGGAATTATTTCATTTAAATCATCCACATTAGCATCCATATTCTCACTGGTAGAACTAGCAGAAGCACTACCAGAGTGAGAATGGTTGTTGTTGTCATTCCCTCCATTGCCTCTCACTTCATCAATGGGAATTGAAGGCTGCTCATATGAATAAAAAAAATTATTCTGATCTATTAATAGATCAGAATTCTCATTTTTATTTTTGCTCTTTAAAGGAAAAATATTTTCAAAAAATTTAACATCTCTGGAGAAATTTTTTTTACTATCATTGAGAGAAAGAAGTTTATAACCTTTTACTGAGTTAGAATAGCTAATTAAAACCCATTTAGAAGATCTGCTCAAAAATTTATCTAAAACATTTAGGTTTTTTGAAAAACATAAGCAACCAAAGGATCTTAAGTGAGAGAAAAAAGGAGGTTTGTTAAACACCATTTCATAAGGAGTCTTTCCATTTAATACAGAAGAAGGTAATCTGTTAATCAGATAACAAGCAATTAGAACACATTCAGTCCACAAGTTTAAGGGAATACCCCCTTGAAATAAAAAAGATCTAGCAACATTAAGAATATGTCTATGTTTTCTTTTAACTATTTCATTCTGCTGTGGAGTATGAGGTATAGAAGTTTGATGTATAATACCATTTGTCTCAACAAAATTAATAAAAGACTTAGTTACAAACTCAGTTCCATTATCACTTCTCAAAGTTTTAATGGTTTTGTTAAACTGGGTTTTTAATAAATTAAAGAACACAATAACATTTTCAAGAACTTCTTCTTTAGATTTTAAAAAAATATACCCAAACAGCTCTGGTATAATCATCCACAACAGTAAAAAACTATTTATAACAACCCTTTCCAGTGACTCTATAAGGACCCCAAACATTGAAATGTATGAGTTGACCTAATTCAGAAGACTTATGACTCTTGTTTGTTTAGCCTGATAACATATTTCACAAGCAGAGTTTTTATCAAATTTAAAGTGTAGTTCAGACTGCAGTTTATTTAGAACAGACTCAGAAGGATGACCTAATCTATGATGCCACAGTTTTAGACACGTTGCAAGTAATCATTCTATCAATACCTTCTAAACATTCATCAATAAAGTACAATCCACCATCTTGTCTACCAATCCCTAGGACTTTCATTGCATTTAAACCCTGAGTCATAATATAGCACATAGTATCATCAAAAGCAATAAGATATTTACTATGTTTAGCAAATTTATAAACAGATAACAAAACTGGCACAATACTCAGGTACAACCAGAACATCAAAAAGAGTTAAATAAGGTGTTAATTGTAAATTTCCAATTTTTTGAACATATGCAAAAGTTCCATTAGGATGACCAACTTTGATTTTCAAAGCAGAGATATCCAAAACATCAACAACTCAACAAGATTAGAATCAGAATGAGTAATATGATGATTGGCTCCAGAATCATTGATCCAACCCTTTTGTTTTAAATTTGAACTTGAACAAAAAAATTTATCAAAATTTTTATGAAATATCTGACTGTTATTAAATAACACACCTGCCATATTTGCATTATCTTTCAACAAGTTTAGAATTATGGCCAGCTGCTCATAAGAAAAATTACTAGTACTTGAAGTAGAAGCTTGAGAAGTAGAAGTATTGTTACTAGAAAATTTCTTTTGACCATTCTGAAAATTTCCAGACTTCTTTTTACAAAAATCAGGAGGATATCCAATCAATTTAAAACACTTATCAATAGTATGTCCATTAAAACCACAGTTTTCACAAACCACAGAAGGACCTTTAGAATTAAAAGGAACAATACTTCTAGAATTCTTAGCAAAATTATTCACAGAAGGCACATTTATAGTATTATTGACTTTAGACACAAAAGCAGACGATTGGGATTTAGCATTAGAAGCAACAGTTAACCCTCTATGTGACTCATCCCTAAATATGATAGAATAAGCAGTTTTTAAATCAGGCAAAGGATCTTTGGTTAAGATATTACTCCTACTATTCATATATATATCATCAAGTCCCATTAAAAACTGCATCAGTTTAATCAATTGAGTGTGCTTAGAAAAATCTTGTGCAACATGACAAGTACATCTAGGTAACTTAACTAATGCATCAAATTGTTTCCACAAAGAATTTAGTTTATGATAATAATCAGATAAAGACATACCATTTTGACATAGAGAGTTAATTTTATGATGCAAATTAAAGATCACAGAACCATCCACCTAATCATAAGTTTCTTTTAATTCTTGCCATATAAGAGAAGCTTTTCTAGAAAATATTTGACCAAGATATAGTCCTTCAGAAATAGAGTTCAAAATCCATGAAATAACCACAACATTACATCTATCCCATTGTTTTCCTCTAAAGCAAATAGCATAGCACAACTCCATACTTGATAATTTTCAGTTCCTTTTATATTTATTGACACAATAGACAAAGTACTAGAATCATTAGAATGCAAATGTAAAGGACTTCCTAAATCTAATTTGCCTATTCTAGTGACACTATCATCACTTCCATTATCAGAATTATAAGCAAAACCATAACCACGAATATTATCATCATCCATTTTTAAGCAAATAATCTCAAACAATAGCAATAAACAAGTAACAGTTAATCTCAATTAACTATACCAACTAAACATCCAACTAATCTCAGTTAATCCAATCAATATCAACAAATAACAATAACTACAAAAAAAAAATATTATTAAAATATATATATATTTTTGATAAAATAATTGTATCTCCCAAACCGTGCAAGGGACAAGATTCCTTGTCTTTCACTGAGGTTGGTCAAGTTTAACACAGCTGGTTTTATGAGAATTAGATAAGATAAAAAAAATTTTCTAAAAAAACTTTATTAAAAAAAGAGAAAAAGGAAGAAGGATGCAAATAGTGCTATTGGAAGAATCAGCGGAAGATGAGAACCACTTGTTAATCGAATCACTTAGTCGATTAAACAAATGGAAGATGAGATCTACTTTTCAATCGCTTCACTTAGTAGATTGAACAAGTCGATCGAGAAGACAACAGATCAGAGCTAGAAACCCTAATTTATTATTATTATTGATTAGAAATAATTTTTTAGGGTTTTGATTAAAAATAAATCAACCTTCAGAGAATGAAGATCAATCGAAATCGCTCAATAATTATTCACAGAAACCCTAACCCTAATATTCTAAAAAATTAGGGTTTTTTTCGATCAAAACACCAATCTAATCAGAACGGTGATCGAATGATCACACCTGGCTCTGATACCATGAAGGGAATCTCAATATCTCAAATATATCCAGAAATCTAAATTTAATCTCAAATAGATTCAAATCACTCAATCACAAAATCACACTTTCTAATCAAGTATGATTTACCCAACTATTTGTTGAATGCTTAATTACAACAAGAATAAAAAACTATCAATTATTATTACAGATTATTTTGATATATATATCTATGTATATATATATATATATCGATCAAATAAAGAGAACGGAAAAAGCATGTGTGAAAGAATTTAGGGTTGATTAACCCTAAATCTTATCATGTGAAAGTATTTATACAAGACATCTTCTTCATATTGACAGCTTTAGTCCCTCTACTTGTATCTTCTCTCATTTGTACAACTTCAGTCTTTTAGTCTAAAGAATCAACACTTTAAGTCCTTCCTGCACAACTAATCCTAAAATAAGTAACAAGATACATTTCTAAGAGAATAAGATTATAATTTTAACAATAATTTGTCATAAAGCTCTTATTCGTGATTTTGTTTCACATTTTTCTTAAAAATTACTACATCAGAAGGATATGGGTCATATGGCAACTTATCCTTGCAGTTGACTCGAAAGGAACAAGAAACTCATATTATACAAATAGTCCAATCTTCATCACACCAATTAGTGAAAATGCTCCCCCGAAAAATTTGCCAATATTACACTCTCCTTAGTGTTTTTCAACCTATGTATCTTGTTAACCTAGTGGTTACGCATTTTAAACTTTTGATCTTTAGTGGCATTGCTTCTTTATCGTTAGGTAGAAATCGACCACGTTTTATACATTTTAAACCTATTGATCTTTATACGCATTTAATTTGGCTTTTTCAAAAGTGCACCCTATTCTTTAATTGGGGTACTTTCTCACACTGTTTGGGCCAAAGTTGGAATCATCGAAAAAATTATCAATAAGATTGTTTTTTCCGATCCCGAAATCAATAAAGATTTAAGGGGGGATAATTAAACCCGATTAATTCAATCATTTTTGAGACACGGATACACAAACTTTTTATTCTTTTGAGAAAATTTCATTAGATCATCCTGTGGTTTGCTGTTTTATCAATTTTTTACCCTGTCGTTTGAATTTATTATTACTTCACCATATGGTGACTTTTTGTATCATTAGGCACCCCTCCCTTTCACAATGAGTCATTTCTTTATTGAGAAGTGGATGATAATTTGTGATTTTACGTCGTTCTCGAGCTGAGCAGTTATTTTAGTGATGAGGATGACGATTTTCATGGATCAGATCAATGAATCGGGTTTTGAAAAAGAGTTAATGGTTTGATCATGTATGTATATGGGGATCTATATTTTGGTGATGAGATCTTCATTTGTTTGTTTGTTTATTTATTTCTATTTTATTTTTGGATTCTTTTATTGAATTCAATTTGTGAAAAAAAGAAAAAAAAATGTTAGGCTGCTTTAGTTGGCAGCACTAAAGTCTTTGATTTACATTTAATTTTATTATTATTTTTTTTATCATAGTTGGTCAATATCATGTTAGTTACTATTTGTATAAAGAAATTGGGGGAAAAAAAACAAAAAAACAAAATAGAGCTTTCAAGTTCTATATTACATGATATGATATGATTACTTGATCATAACATTGTTTGAGAATAGAGTTAGCCATCAGCCCATGAATGTCTTGAATGAACTGTTAATCAAAACATAAGTATATGATTTTTTGGTTGTTGTATGCATGGTATTTGGGCCTGCCGTGTCGATGATCTTTTCTACATTAGTCACCCGGTCCAATTAAGCAAATTTTATTTCATTTTGGATGAACCAGCTTTTCTAACTGATTCTTCTAGTTGGTTTTGAACAAGATTAGAAGTAACAACCAACTAGGTTCTTTATCCGCTGAACTACATGGACTTATTGAAGAAAAGTTAATAAAATACTAGAAAAGTAAGCGAGTATGCGCATTGATAGATAATTTATCAAAAACTTGAAGAGTAGTGTACATAAATTCGTTAACTTCATTTAGCACATATGCGATACATCAAAAGGTGACTGTGACGGGAAGCTAATTCTGGGTTTTTTTTTTAACAAGCATGTATATAGAAAATTTGTTTCTTATTATGCCATATATAATAGTGAAAATGATTATTTAAGTTAATATCTATAATCTATAACCTGCATATTTATCTCTCATATTTTAGGAAATTCAACACTTTTTTATACCCAAAATACCCTTATTTGTTAATCTTAGTTCTTTTATGGGCTAATTATTTGGAAAGTCCTTCAACTTGTAACCTAAACCTTTTTTGGGGCTCGAACAAAAAAAAGTTCTATTCGAAGGAAAAAAAAACCGGCTAAAATAACTTATGGGGCTCCGTACAAGTTGCCTGTTAAAAATACTTTTGAAAGTTATTTGTATTTTCTTTTATTCCATTTATTAATTATATGTAATTTTCATGTCATTATATATACACCTATAAAGGATATTTGTGTTTCTCAATTCATAATTTCATATATACGTACAACGAATCATTCCAAAAAATCTAGGAATCATCACGCGAAGATCATCATCATTTGATCACGCGTGAACATCATCAAAATTCATCGTATCAAAAATCAAACCGTGAACATCATCGTTATTCGCCGGAAAAAACTAACTATCATCAAAAATCATCGTTTCAGAAAACTCAAACCGTGAACATCATTATTCATCACACGAATATCGGATCTGCTAAAAATGAGATCTGGCTGTTGGTGAGTTTTGCTAAAAACGAGATCTGGTCGTTTTCTGGCAAGGAGGCGGCGGCCCGGCGGTGGGGTGGCCGGAATCTGAAAAGGAAGAAGGAGGGAGAAGGATAGAAAGTGTACAATTGCAAATCATCATTTCCAAACATCTGACTTTATGATTAGTCACTTCAAAATATCACTTGAATCATCACACAACTTTCAATATCTATATTATCTCCAATATCTTTAATTTTCAACTCATAGCTCGACGCTCGTGGTAAAAGATTCCAATAGTGATATGTTGGAGTTGGTTAATTGTGTTGTTATATGTATAGATGGTGAAGTATATGGCCAGATCTATTTTTTTAGGTAGATATGTTGAATATGGATTGTTGAAGATGGATTATATCCAGATTTTTTAATCTGAATTAAATAAATTAAAATGACCAGACAGATAGTGTATTATAATATTATTAAAACCGGATAGATCCAGGACACGTAAGCAAAAAATAGGCGCAGCCCCATAAAAGTCATTTTATACGGTTTTCTTCCCCTGAATAGAACTTTTTTTTGTTAGGACCCTAGAAAAGCAAAAGTGTCAAAGTTGGAGCACTTTCCAATAAATAAAACAATCTTCTCTTTTTACATTTTTCGTCCCTAAAGTTGTCACGTTTTTCACTTTTCGTCCCTGAAGTGAAAAAATATCAATTTTGACCTTAAACTTGGCAAAAAAATTCAATCATGGTCCTTCCCCGAGACGCCGTGTGTTTTTGGCCGTTAACAGAGACACGTGCTAAACATGTGAGGGTAGTAACATCCTTTCCTACTTGTATATTTTTATTTCTCTATCTTCCTCAATACACTCATCTTCTTCTTCTCCACACCTAACACTTCTCCACATCAATGACCAACCACCGAATCTAAACACATTTACATATACTTACTACATAAAATTTGGATACCTAATTTTTTCCACCCTTTTTCCAGTTCATTTCCAAACTTGTATACCTTTCCTGCCCCGATTTAATAATAATAATATAGATGCCCCAGGTTACGTCTAAATAGCCGTTATTAGTCAAATGATACATTAATAATTAACGCCGTTATTAGTCAAATGATACATTAATAATTAAGTGAAGGTTAATTATTAAATTTTTTAATTACGTAACTAAACCTGTCAAGACACTATTTTTAAATCAAATATCTGTCAATGATTAAACACCTAAACCACGCCAAACCCGGCTAAAATAGGGCTAGACCACGACCATGACACTGGTTTATCCATAATGACTGTCTGGTTTAATAACAACCTTGACTTTAAGATTGTTTGGCTATTTAGACATAATCTAAGAGTCTATTTTATTAGACCCTGAAATTAGGATATGGATTGGTGATATCCAACATATTAATATTTAGCATATCATTAAGCTTATCTAAATAACAAATAAAATTAATAAAACTAACCTTATAGTAGAAGGTAAGAATATGAACAATAATCAGGAACAATAGCTCACGTACTTCAAACTTCAAACCTTTTATTATTTTATTGGATAATTTATTACAAGATACAAGAAAATTTGAGAAGTACAAAATCTAGTAAAAGAAAGCTTGATTTTTCTCTGGCCATTGCATGGCTTTTATGGTGCAGAAGAGATGCTTCTTGTAACTTGAATTGTGTCTTTGAAATTTGGTATCAACATGCATACTCCATCTGACTCCATACGTGTCTTTCAAGTTGAATTTTTAATTCAATTAGAGTCTTATGATTTTTTGCCATATGATGACTATTGATGGAGGTAGGACCTCTTTTAACCATTGCTTTTGTCTTGTATTATTGTGAACTTTATATCTTGTCTGATGTTGTCGGAGATTCTTGCTTATCCGTAAAACGTTTGATTAACGTTTCTTCCATTTCATCAAAAATGTCTTCAAAAGGTATTTCTTCGGACTGCGGTTGAGATTCTCCAGCTAGATAATTGTCTTCAGAATTCATGGAAGTGTCGGATTTGTTCCACTTGCTATTTTGAAGGATGTCCTTTCTCATTTCTTGAATGTAGGCTTTTATAATATCCTGCTTGGACACCACATTATGTCCTTGTCTTCTTAGTTTTTCTTCAATTTGTTGAAGAAGACCTGGATTCTCCGGCTGTTGAGATATTCCCTTTGCTCTTTATATGATTCAAGAGCTTTCTTGAGTTTGTCCAATGTATCTTGGGATTGTATTAATCCCGTAGTATGATCTTTTTCTATCATTTTTCTCCAAAATTTTTGTCAAAAATACCCTTTGTATACAAGGGGGATTATCTTCAGGAAAATTGACTTCTGGCATCCATTTCCAAATCCATGGGATTGAAAATTCAATAAAGAAATGTAGCGAGGGTATGACCTCTTTAGAACTATTGTTCTTGATGATTGCATCTTTCAATTTTGGGCTAATATTAACCCATTCGATATAAAGACTTTTATAAGGATCCGGTAGAATTTGGACAGATGGTCCATGTGTTTTCCACCAAATAATAAACCAATTTAGAATTTTGTGGTTATAAACCTTTTCACAAACTTTAAAGAACCAAGTATATTTCCTTTGAGGATTTTCGTATAAAAAAGCTTTATGAAAGCTATCTATATAATCCCAATAATTATATTTTACTTGGATGCGTGATTCTGCATAAGTAAGTTCTTTTTCTCTTAGGGTACTAAGTCCCCATTCATCAGGTAAAATTATATGTTTTATTATTGCTTTACTAAAATTAAAAATTTTTGAGTTTGAATTTGCATAAAAGTGTTGAAATTCACATGTACCTGTAGCATTTAAAAGGGCTTCATAGTATGACCTTGGTTTGTATGATGTGGCTGCATATGATGCATTGTCTAAATACCTTGTCATAATATTACAGGGATCATTACCTGTTTCATAATACCTTAAAACATCTTTATGTTCTAAGGTGAATATGACCTCCTTGTAGGGAATTCGAACATATTCAGCAGCATCATCTGATTCTTCTTCTGTTGCTGCTTTGAGATATGAAGGGATATTATCCCCTTTCTTATTTTTTAGGAATTCTATAAATTCCTCTCTGAATTCTCCATACATATCTTCTTTTGGAGATGATGATGATGATGAGGAAGCGAGATTTGCAGCTATTAACTGTCTCCTTCCTTGTTGTGCAATTAGGGGCCTTTTCTCATCCCTGGGTTGGCTACCTCTACCCCTTCCTGGGTAGCTTCCTCTTTCTCTTGAAGGTGGGATCATTTGGACATTTTCTGTAAAAACTCATGAGTTAGATAATCAGGGAGACTATTATCCTCCCCTTTCTTATATAGTATCTCAAAATCAAAAGGAGCTAAGTGGGCTTGCCATCTGGCAAACATTTGTTTTGACACATCATGCTTGAAATCTTTATTAAACATAAATTTGGCAGCTTGACAATCTGTTTTAATAATAAAATGTTGATTGTATAAATCTTCTTGAAATTTCGAAACACACTTAATAATTGCGAGAATTTCTTTAGCAACAGTTGCATAATTCTTTTGTGCGTTGTTCCATTTCCCTGAATGGAACCTAATCAAATATTCTTGTTTATTTTCATCAATTTGTTTTAAAATTCCTCCGTATCCTATATCAGAGGCATCTGTTTCTATAATCTTTTTTCAATTAGTATTTGCCAATGTTAAACAAGGGATACTTTTAACCCTTTGTTTAATTTTCTGGACTGTTTCAGTATGCTTATCAGTCCAAGGACATGGAACTTTCTTTAGTCTATCATATAAGATAGCAATATCTTGAGAAAGATTTTTGTAAAATGGGGAAATATAATTTAAACTTCCCAAAAATCTTTGTAATTGAGTTTTATCTAAAATTTTATCCGGAAACTTTGTAGAAAATTCTATACTTCTATTAATAGGTATTATTTTTCCTTTTTCAATATTATGACCAAGAAATCTGACATTTGTTTGGAAAAACATCATTTTTGATTTAGAAATTACTAGACCATTATTAATGATAATTTTCTCGAATATTTGAAGATGTCTAAAATGTGTTTCAATATCTTTCGAAAATACTAAGATATCATCAATATAGACTATAATGAAATCACTATAAGGATTAAAAATGTCATTCATAATTTTTTGAAATTCCGAGGGAGCATTTTTAAGCCCAAATGGCATAACATTCCATTCATATTGTCCAAAAGGGACATTAAAAGCAGTTTTATAAGTATCATTCTCACTAATTTGGATTTGCCAATATCCTGACTTTAAGTCAAACTTAGAAAAGATAAGTGCTTCATGTAACCTATCAAATAAATCTTTTTTATTAGGAATTGGATATCTAATCTATTTTAAAACTTTATTTAAGGGCTTATAATTTATAACAAGACGAGGGACACCTTTTTCTTATTCTGCATGTTTATTAACATAAAAAGCAGTACATGACCATTGTGATTTAGAAGGTTTTATTAACCTTTTTTGTAAAAGGGTATCAATTTCTTTTTTACATAGATCAAGATATTACGAGTTCATTTGACAAGGCCTAGCTTTTGTAGGTAGTTTACTTTCATGAAATTCATCTTCATATGGAAGATTTACAATATGCTTTTTCCTATTCCAAAATGCATTTGGATGATCATCACAAATTTTTAGAGTAAAATGATTGGTTAATAATTTAATTTTTTCTTTTAATTTAGGATTTTCTAATTTTTCTTCAATAGTGTTAATATTAATTTCTTCTTTAAGAAAATTAACTTGTTTATTTTTTGCTATTAGCAAATCTTTTACTTCTGAGAGTGCTCTTGTAAAAGGTTGAGTAATAAATTCAAAAGTTATTGCTTTATTATTAAAAGTTCATGTTATCCCGTTTTTATCAACCCCTTGTATTGGGAATATCTTCTCAATAAAAGGAGCGCCTAAAATCATCTGATTTGTTATATTTTTGATAAGTATAAAATTAGTTGGTATGCAAACATTATTTTTGCATATTTTAACATTTTGTAGTTTATATTTAATATTAATTTTTTCACCACTTGCTGTGATTAATGAATGTGTAGTTTTTTGAAAATATTTAGTAGAAGTTAATCCTTCTTGTAGACAGTTTAAATCTGCTCCACTATCAGCTAGAGCTATAAATTCTTTTCTATAATGATTGTCTATTAATAAATTAATCTTAATAAACCATTTTCTTGAAGTCACCATTTCTAGTGTAGCTAAAAAGTCATCTTCCTTATTTGGAATAACTTGTTTATTTTCTTTTATTATTGGATTAAGTTGTTTATTTTCTCCAATTATTTGATATTTTCCTTTTGTCTCTAAAATAGTAATTCTATTATCTAATTTATTATTATTGGTTTTGAGATTATTTATCTCGCCTTTTAAATTAATAATCTCATGTATTAAGTCTTGCATGGAGACATTAGTAGACAAATTGTCTTTTTGTTTTTGTTTAAGTATTTTATATACGTCGGACATTGTATCAGGTTCTGAATCATTTGATGATCCTTCTCCATTATTAGATAAATGACTAATGATTTTTGATCTTACCTCTTCATCTTGTACCATTCTTAGTACATCTAAAGTTTCACTATTTAAAACATTAATTTTTAAATCTTCAAATTGACCTTGTATTTCATAAATATCATATTCTCCGTTTTTATTTTGACAACAATTATTATTGCAAGAATTTTTTTCTTCTTCAGATATAAAATCTTCTTCTTTTATACAATTTATTTCTTCTTCCGAATCTATATTTTCATATTCATTTTCAGTTCCTGAATCTGATGAGTTTAATAAGATTCTCATTAAACCTTCTTTTAAATCTTCATCTATATTAAGATTATTAATCTTTTTCCTTACTCTGAGTTTATTTGCATAATGGCCTATTTTACCACACCTATAACATGTTTTTGGCATATTATTATAATCTTCTTGTCTTTTATTTTTTCTCTCTTCTGTCTTTTCCTCCTTTTTATTTTGGAGTGTTTATTATAATTTCTTTTTCGTTTGTAATTTTTGTTTTTTGGAATATATTTTTCCTTTGTAGTATTTTTACATTCCATACCAAATTGGTCACAAAAACTTCCCATTTGTTTCCTTTCTAAAAAGCTATATCTTTTTATTTGTTGATTTAATTTTATTTCATTGCATAATGCTAATCCTTCTTGGACGCATGTGCCAATTAGTTTTCCATATGTATATGGGATAATGGCACCGGAGTGTAACCAACTATGACCAAAAGGTTATGTAATGTAACCAACTACTCGACAAGCTATTTAGTGTAACCACCTTTGTTTTTTGGGTTATGTCATGTAAGCTACCGGCTACTTCAAGTTTCCATCCGGTTAAGCTAAAAATAAACTTAGGGATAATGGCATCGGAGTGTAACCAACTATGACTAAAAGGTTATGTAGTGTAACCAACTATGAGCAAAAAGTTATGTAATGTAACTAACTACTCGACTAGCTATGTAGTGTAACCAACTTTGTAATTCCACTAACAAAAATAAAGTTATAGAATTATTCATTTCTTTTGCTTCGTTTATCTTCTTTCATTTCATCGCACGGACTATGGAACCCAACCCAATGAGATTTACTATATCACTATCTGATGTGACTAATTTATACACATTACCCACATCGTTATTGGTCATTTTACTATATGTTTTAAGTCGTTTTTGTATGCATTTGGCGCATTTATGATGTTTGTTAGTGTTTACAGGCTCTAAACAGGATACGCGTTCATTTGGTACATTTTCGGATGATTATTGGCCTGGAAGTGCAATATGATGTTGAGAGTTGAATTGAGTGGAAAGAACGACATATTTTGGCAAGTATCGTGATCGAAAGTAGTTGGTTCTGTACAAGCTATAACTGCGCCGCAGTAGGGATGCATGTAGCCCACTGCGTCGCAGCCAAAATCCTCAAAAACAAATGAAGATTGCCCCACTACGCCGCAGTGGGGGTCGTAAGTGAATGACTGCGCCGCAGTCAGGAAAGGAGGAAAAGAAGCCGAGGAAACGTACTGCGCCGCAGTGGTGGTTTGCTTAGCCACTGTGCCGCAGTCACCCTCAAGTCAAAGTCAAGACCACCCCACTGCACCGCAGTGAGGGGAGGCTCAACCCCACTGCGCCGTAGTGGGTGCACGGGAGGACAGACCTTGCCTTGTTTCTGCATCAGATTTTGGAGGAGTATAAATAGAAAACCCTAGGTCGAAAATCAGGCATCAAAAATCTTTCTAGGAGCTGTTCTACAAGGGTTCTTCTTCCTCCAATCAAGATTATTTCTTAGGCGGATTCGTTGAAGATTCACGGGCACCCATCTAGATCGTATCTACTTATTGTCTTGCATTTTACTTTCTTCAAACGATTGGTACATCATGTTTCTCTTCTATTTTATTTATTATTGTGAATTGATCATGAGTGGCTAAACGTTTAATCATCCACCTTGATGAAACTAGACGGATAATTTGATTGCAATATTTTTAATTCAAAAGGGTTTATCTAATTATCGTTGTTCTGTGATCTTGATGATGTTAACTCTTTTCCTTAATTAATTTTGATATTGGTTGCATATGATTCTTCGTTGGTGGTACCAGTTGAATGTGTATGTGATTTTAAAACGGTTACTTGTCTATAAGTAATTATCACTAGTTCATGGTATGATAGTGAATATCATTTTAAGAAAAGATTAATTTTGTCAACGTGATTGATATCGGTTGTTGGTACCACGCTATTATCACATAGGTACAATTGATAATTTGATAGTCAACAAAACTGATTAATAGAAGAATTGTCTTAGTTTTGGTGGTATCGGCTTGGGTAATTCGACTAGTAGTTAGGTGATTCGATAATTTGTTCACGGTTGGTGGTACCACATGAGTATCTTAATCTTGTCACGATTATCTTTAAACTCTAGAGAATTTGTTCTTCATTAAATGCAATCACATTTGAAGTCGAGGGAAGTCAAGGTGGATGACTTTTAATTATATTGTCTGAAGTCCCATTTAAATTTATGCAATTATTTTACAAACCAATTTATTTATTTGTCAAGAGGATTTTTCAAAGCAACACCCGTTTTCCAACCCATTTTACAAGCAACTAATCATTTCCCAATCCCTGAGAACGAACTCAGACTTGCCTCTTAACTATATTACAAACGATCGGGTCCACTGCCCGTGAGTGCGTAGTAGTGAGTTTTTGGGAAGTTTTAGTTTTAAAAATTTAAAGCTCGATTTTGCACATCAAGTTTTTGACGCCGCTGCCGGGGATTGTGGGCCGATTTAGTTGTTTATTTAGTGGTTTGATCCTTCCTCACGCGTGAGGAAGTTATTTGCTTTATTAGTTTAAAATTGTTTTCTTGAATTATCACAGGTGCATTTGACGTGTGGTGTTAGTTGTGTTTTGCAGGATTCTTTAATAGTTGATGATTTTGCGTTCTTCGGGGAAACCGCTTTTTAGTCCATTGAAAACTCCACCTAGACGCAGGATCAACTTCACATCACCACCGGATTCGACGAAGAAGGCTTCTATCTAGAGGAATTCTTTGAGCTTGCACTTGTGAAATGGGTGACAATCCACCAAGAGTCCCGAATGACATCAAATATGGGGACCGAGCCCGCAATATTCCTTCGGCTCGTGGTTCCGCTATTAGAACACCGGCAGTTGATCAAAGCTTCAATTTGAAACCGAATCATCTAAAGAGCATTGAAGAGCAAAAGTTTGATGGAAAGAAGAAATGGGATCCATATAAGCACTTGGAGAGGTTTGAGAAGTTGGCACGGCTTTACCAATATGGCCAAAACCAAATGAATGCCGTGAAACTTGAAACCTTTCCTATCACTCTTACCGGGGATGCCAAAGATTGGTTTAATGATCTTCCCGAGAATTCGATTACAACTTGGGATCAACTCAAGGAAGCTTTTATTGGTGAGTTTTACTCGGTTAGAACTCAAAGGCAATTGGAAGACTTGATAAGGTCCTTTATGCAAGAAGATGGGGAAGATGTGGTAGATGCATGGATCCGGTTTAAAGAAATGTTGAGAAATTGTCCGGGTCATGAATTGACCAAAGAGAAATATGTGGAATTGTTCTTTGTTGGATTGACCAAGGCTTCCAAAAGAGAGATGGGGTATATTTTTGGTGGAAGTTTTAGCAAGATCACTCCAAATGAAGGTTTTGACATTTTGGAGCGTATGGTGAAGGATAATGCGGCCATGGATGACAAGAGGTTTGTGAAGAATGAAAGCCGATTCAAGCAAAGTAAGGTTGCAAGAGCCGATGGAAGCAACAGTTCTAGTGTCATTGATGAGATTCAAGCTTTATCGGCAAGAATGGATAAAGGGTTTGCTAACCAAGAATCACGGTTTGGATATCTAGAACGAGATGTGAAGGTGCTTGCAGATGGGTGTGATCATTGTGGAGAGACACACTATTCAGAAGAGTGTCCCAACCGGGGACCTGAAGATGTCAGTTTTGTTTAGAATCAGCAAGGGGGTTTTCAGAGATCCACCGGTTTTCAGAATCGGTCATCAGGTAACAATTCTTAAAACTCTTCTTTTCCTGCTAATACTTCTCGTTTTTCTGGTAACAGGTGGCAAAAGAGCAACTATCAAAGTCAGCCACAGCAGCAGGAGACTAAGCAAAGCCAAGGATCGGGTTCTTCCTCTTCTATTACAGATCCTAATGCCGAGCTGAGAGAGATGATGAAGCAGATGATGAGTAATCAGATTGAGACAAACACAAGTATCCAGAATATAAGGGAGGATACTAGGGAGTTGAGCGAGAGGCTAGACAGGATTAATGGCAAGGTGGAGATGAATGCCAAAAATCAGGATATTAACTTTAAGGATCTTGAAAGCAGGATGGCTGCTCTAACTAGGCCCTAGGGTGCTTTGCCTAGTAATACTCAGCAGAATCCGAAGCAGAATCAAGGGTCCAGCAGTGGTCAGAAGTACACTCCACCGCCTGTTCGTCAGGAGCAAGCGAAGGCCATTATTACTCGTACTGGTAGATCCTATGCCCCTCCTCCTAATCCTAATGTTATTGTTACTGTTTGAGATATTAAAAATAGAGATTAGTTTCCTCGAATGTAAGAAAATTTGAACGAATGTCTATAGTAGGAAATAACTAAAGTTGTGTGTATTGTATGTAAATTACTTTGAAATAATGTTTATTGTATGTAAAAATTTCGTTTCAACCAATTAAAATCTGACAAGTGGCATCTGTATATGGTTGCTATGTATGTTTTTTTACATACAATAAACATTTTTTCAAGTTGCTTACATACAATACACATAACTTTAGTTTTTTCCTACTATAGACATTCGGTCAAAGATAGTTACATTACAGGAAACTAATCCCATTAAAAATAGGGATTATGGCACCGGAATGTAACCAACTATGACTCAATGGTTATGTAATGTAGTGACCTTTCAAATTGGCTATCTGATGTAAGTAACTTCCATTTTTGTTCTTTTAATGTATCCTACCGGGTAACATCCTATTTGTAACCGGTAATGCCACGTTGGATATAAGAAAGAATACGGATTAAGGCACCGGAGTGTAACCAACTATGAGTGAATGGTCGTGGTATGTAGTAACCTACGAAAGTGTTAAAATTGATGTAAGAACCTCTCTGTTTTGTTCACTCGATGTATCCTACTGGGTTACTCTGATGACTTTATACTCTAGTCATCTTCTCCGGCTAATTTCCAGCACTATCTTCGGTAACAACAATTTTTTTGGAGAGCAAATGTGAAATTGTAACTAAATGTTTAACTTCAATCCCGAACACAAATCAACACTAGATATAGATAAATGCGTATATACATTTATTGCTTTTAGAACACGATTCAATAATAATCATACTCAAACCCTAATCCCCAAATCGGATTGTGTTATGATCACCCCATCATCGTTAACCATAAAGATCTGGCCATCCCATCCCCACCACAATCAAGATCCAACAACTTTAGTTTACAATGGGGTAAAAGGGGGATTTTGACAGAGAATGACGACGGTGGTTTTCTGGGTGGCGGCTGACATTTGTTTATTTTATTGGTGGCAATCAGCGGTGGCACATGTCCGGACTTGGAGACGGTGAAGAGATGACCGCACCTCTTGAATGGAAGAAAAAATGAGGCCGAGACCACCCACTACAACCTTGTCAGAGTCTAAGACCATCCACCATTGACCATCCATTTCGTCGGAGTTCATAACCCACAACCGTAACCATGACCGTACAACACGTCAACCGGTACATGAAAAGTACAAAAAAGAGAGGTTCTTACATCAGATAGCTAGTTTTAAAGATCACTACATAACATAACCATTCAGTCATAGTTGGTTACACTCTAGTGCCAAAATCCCAAAGTAAAACTAACATTGTTACCGGCTACCGGTACAACAGGTCAACCGATACATTAAAAGAACAAAAATGAAAGGTACTTACATCACATAGCCAATTTGAAAGGTCACTACATTACATAACCATTGAGTCATAGTTGGTTACACTCCAGTGCCATAATCCCTTAAAAATACCCCACCTATTAAATGAGATAAAACATACATCATTCATATTCGTACGTATCATACATCGAATGTAATGTAGACTAGCTAGTTGTTATTTAAAATAGAAAAGAAATTTAAATACTTAGCATTCTTCCATAGAGAACTCCCAATTGAATGTATATATAGTATAAATCAATTCTTTAGTTCACAAAGCTTGACCAAATTCTCAATCACTTCTTTATCAACACCTTCATCCATTTTCTTCCTCATGATCTCTCCCAAATTCATAGCATTTTTCCTTATGTTCTCACCACTATCCTCCACCACCACCTTCCTCAATACCTCTGCCATGTCGTCCCTCTTCAACCTTCCATCTCCACCTCTACTGACATCCATACCAACCTCCAAATTTTCGACAAGCCTCGCGTTGTATGGCTGGTCAAATTGCATTGGCATCGCTATAACTGGAACACCATAGTAAATGCTTTCCATAACCGAACCCCATCCACAATGACTAATGAATCCTCCTGTACTCGGATGGCTCAATATCTTGGCCTGTGGTAACCATTTGTCTGTAACAATACCCCTATCTCCTATCCTTTGAAGAAACTCTTGAGGAAGTACTTGTTGAATACTAGTTTTTACACCCACAGGAGACCTTATGACCCATATGAAATTTACTTGGCTAAGCTCTAAGCCATGGGCTATATCTTCTATATCATTATCAGATAAGAAATATTCACTTCCAAAAGATACGAAAACAACTGAAGAGTCTTCCTTTTTATCAAGCCATTGAAAAAGCTCAACATGATCATTCATATCTTCTTTTGAGTTTTCTTCAACTAATGGACCCACAGGCAACACCTTCTTTCCAACAATTTGCGACATGTAATCGATATATTTTCCAGCTAGCTCTCGCGTACTTTTAACCAAGATAATGTCACGTGACCTATTCATGTATTCAAAAATGGGATAAGAAGAAGTGTTTATATCTACCATTGGCGGTATAGGTATAAATTTATTACCAATCGATTTCATGTGTGCAATCTCATGATCTTTAAGATACATTTCAGGAAATGGGTATTTTTCACCTAATGGTTTGATTGCAAAATGAGCGGTCATAGAGTAGGCTGATACACATCCGCTCCAAAACATAACACTAGGGATATTCATAGACGTGGCGGCGTCTATTGCCCACAACTGATTAAAATCATATATGAGTAGGTGAGGACGGATACTTTGGATTACAATTTCAAAATCTGGAAATGATTTTGCATAATCCGCATTGAGAGTTTTCATAAGGTGGGGAGGGAGGCCATTGGTGGTATGGTAGTGAAGAGGAAGACTAGTTGAGGATGGAAGGTTAAGTTCCAAAAGTTTTATGGATTGGGAGTATTTATCAGGAAGATTTTTTCTAATGATTTGGAGGTTTACTTGGCTTGAACACAAGTATATATCGAAGTAATTGTGACTTGCGAGTCCTTTGGCAAAAGCAAGGAATCGAGATATGTGACTATAGGCTAACCATGGCAACAATATTATACGATATTCATTAGTACTCACTATCTTTGAATCCATTGATTATTAATTTGTGAGTTTGAGTTTGTGTATCCTCGAGTGACTCACTGTCTTATATAAAGAGTGAAGTCGATCATTCAAACTTAATTTAATGATAAGTATTATAGTAGTAGCAATATAATATAAACTAATCTGTTGCATAAGATTCATTCATTCAATACTTAACTGACAATAAAAATATTAAGAAAATGAAGGTGTCATATTTCTAAGTATATGCAACTTTTGGATTAAGATATTTGTTTTACGTAATTGAATTGTTTTCTTTAATCACTAAATGGTCCTACAATTTTATTGATTGATGGTGGCTTGGCCGGCCAATATATATCAGCAGTATTATATGAGAACTTATATTAATATTATAATTTCTTTCTATATTTTTATTATAATATATGTAAGTATCATAAATTCATAACATATTAATTAAATAAGTAGATAAACAACTAAACTATATTAAAAAATATTTACAGTATCTGCTAAAAACAAATATACTTCTTTCAAAATTATAGTATAGACCAGTACCGTCTTTAAAAATATAAAAAAATTACGGGGTCTGACTTGAATCTAGAAGATGGGCCCTTAAAATATAAAATCGTAATATTACGATGATAAATGTTTCGACATAAACATATATGACAAAATAATATAATATAGTTTATATTTCTTAAACAAATCGTTTAGCTCTCCACACATTTTTTAAATAACAACCCTCACCGATAGATTTTAAAACTAAACACACCCAAAAGTAATTTTATATATAGACAACATATCTCACCATTTATTTAAACTTATACTTTATAAATAATGAAATTAAAAATTAACTATAAAGTTACAAAAATAATATTTTATGTATGTATATTATTGATTGAAAAAAGGTAACCACGGGTTTAAAATTAGCCTACTATATATTCATAATATACTAAATTATTGTATATTTATTTTATTGTGCGTATATTACAAAAAACCTAAATCTAGCCTAAGTAAAAATTGACTTTTGGCGAACTCCATCTGTGTTGCGAGTAC
This sequence comes from Erigeron canadensis, assembly GCF_010389155.1. Lineage (NCBI taxonomy): Eukaryota > Viridiplantae > Streptophyta > Magnoliopsida > Asterales > Asteraceae > Erigeron > Erigeron canadensis. Next base: position 7,329,546 of record NC_057763.1, read on the forward strand.
TAAAAAAGATAAAATAGTAATCTTTATATATAATAAAAGAAAATTGTCTTACAAAACTATTTTTAGAAAACAACATTATGTGGCATGTTTATATTTTTTTTCAAAAAATTTTATTTTATTTATGATGTCATATTTAATATTGAATATTTTTAAAGATAAATTGTTCATTAAATACTTATTTTAAATTTCTATTTCTATTTAAAAATACTTTTATGTTTTGTTAATGCAATAGGTACTCATATATCTATGATTCCTTATAAAATATATGGACTCTCTATTTTAGAAATTCAACAATCTATTCAATATCCTCACACGTTACCTCTAATTCTATATCTCTAAATACAATCAGACAAAAATCTTACCAAGATCTAACACACAGTCACTTCTTTCTCTCCTTCCTATTTACACACACGCATATCGATTTCCCCACTGTTTTGTATTATTATCACCGTTTAACCTTCGCAACGCGCGGACACCAACCCTCGTATATATAAGTTATGTTAGTCAATTTAATATCTTCAAACCAAGTTATAATATGTCTAACAAAAATTACATATATTTTTTTTTTTTATAATCTTTTTGCTTTTAAAAGTTTTAGTTAAAATACCCGGGTTAAACCTGGGTTTATTAGCTAGTTTATATGAAAGATAAAGATAAGAATGAATGAACTTTAGATAACAATATAGGGTTGTAACATGGAAAATATAAAAAGTTTACAAAATCAATGTATCAGACTATCAGATATAAGGAATGAAATAGACTTCTACATACAGGAGGTCTGCATAAATATATATACAATAGAAAAATCATGGGCCTTAGAAGGGGGTGGGCCTGGCTCATTAGCACCTATTGAGCCCCTTCAAAGCCGGCTCTGGTATAGACTACAATATTGTACCAACAATATATTCAAATGTAAACTTATTTATAAAAGTTACTCTCTCCGTCCCATTTTAATCGTCCTATTTTGACTGGTCAAGTCTTTTCCTTCCGACTTTGACCACAAATATCTTTAGTTGTGTTATATATTAGTTAATGAAAGTTATATCAATGAAAAATACATTTAAAACTCAATCATATCATAGATCTTACATCAAATTTTATATAACACTAACAAAAATATTTACGGTCAAAGTTGAAAGAAAAAGACTCAAAAAGTCAAACGTGAACACTTAATATGGGACGGAGGGAGTAGTTAAATCAAAATTGACAATATTTAAAAACTAATCTATCGACTTATTTTTTAGATAATATCTAAGTCATGTGACCATGTAACAACAAATCAAATCAAAAAATAAAGTATATAAAATGTTCTTTATAAATAAATCATCAACACAAGTTTAATTTCAACTCATAAAGTATAAACAGAAAGAGTTAATTTCTAATGAATTAATAAATTATTAAAATTTAAGTAGAAGATTAAAAATTTATTTAATAACTAAAAGCTAAAATAAAGTCTTTTAAAATTCAAAGGATTAACAAAAAAAAAATCCATTATATATTGTTTAATTCACTGCTAAAATAATTTTATAGATGTGTATTATTATTTTAGATAATAACTTAAATAAAAACATAACTAAATTTATACTTTGAAAATTTTCAATTCATTATATAATCCTTGTGATTTACGGAGTATTCATTTGTAAATGATATTTTAAGAGTGGACGAAGTGGAGTAGGCACCGGACCGGTACCGGATGGCACACCGCACCGACCCCCCCCCCCCGGTACCGGTTGGGTGGGGAGGAGTCTGGGCACAGTGATGCCGGTTTGGATGCCGATAGTTTTGAATGTTAAAAAAAAAACCTGGGGCCCACATGCAACGGTTGAAAAAAAAATATCTTTCTGTCTTTCTATTTTCTTCTTCACTTTTCCCCTTTTTTTTCTTGTTGTCGCCGCTGTTTCTTTCTTCCTTTCTTATTTTTTTTTCCCAATCAAATCATCCATCTAAACCCACAAAAATGAATAGGAGGAAGAAACCAAAACAACCCAGTTACTCAAATCTACCCAAAAAACGCAAAAACCCAACACCGTCAAACAATCGCGATATTATGCCACCGCCTCCTTCACAAAAAACCACGGCTGAAAATGTGTATAGGCCACAACATGTTGAAGATTTCTTGAGTAGTATGGATCCATTGTTTTTTGAATCTGTCCCGTCATGTGTCCAACCGAATACCGGGTTTTCGGGTTTTGCGAATGAAACTCACCCCGGGTTTTTGGATTTCGCGGGTGGTTCATCATCACCCTTCGCGAGTCAACAGGTTCAAGAAGAAGAAGAAGAAGAAGAAGAAGAAGAAGAAGAAGAAGAGGACGAGGAGGAAGAGGTGGAAGCAATACCCGAGACCCAAGTCTCGGTTAAAGGTAAAAGAGAGTGTCGAAATTGGGGGAAGGATGAAGAGGCGTGTTTGGCAAAAGCTTGGTTAAACGTTTCCAAGGATCCATACGTCGGAAACGCCCAAACGGCGGGTTCGTTTTGGAAGAAGGTGAAGTTTCAGTTGGACTCACACTTGAACCGTGAGTCGGGACGTACCCCGGAAATGTGTCAGTCGAAATGGAAGGATTTGAAGCATAAGGTATCGGTTTTTGTGCTATCTACAATGTGAAGAAAAGTAAGATGTTGAGTGGCCAAAGTGACGATGATGTCTTTAAGTCAGCCGTGGCATTGTATATGCGGAAATAAAATTCGCATGTAGAGGCGTGGCAAGTTTTGAGGAAAGGGCCGAAATGGTCGGAAGTTCTTACTTTGGAGGGGATTTGTCAGGAGTCGGGTAGCAAAAGGGCAAGAACGGAAGGGTCTGTCCATGTACGTTCATAGGGGGAGGCATCGGTCCACATTGACTTGAATGAGGACCAGTTGGAGCAAGAAGAGGAGGGAGGGAACGACATCTATGATGCACCAGTACATCCTGCTAGACCCATGTCACCCCTCCGTAAAGCTAAGGGTAAGCAGGCTGCTCCTTCCGCCTCTACTACATTTGAGGAGTTCTTGAAGATGGTCGCGGAGTTGAAATGCGACAATGAGGATAAAAATCGAGCTCGTGAGGAGAAGATGCTGATGCAGAAGGCGATGATAGATAGCTATATGGCGGCGGCAGAGGCTAGGAAGAAACGGGAGGAGGAGATGACACGGATGGTCAAGAGTCAGCAGCGACAGAATGATATAGACTTCGTGATCAGGCCACACGATCACCTCAGCGGGCCGATGTTGGAGATGGTTTTGGCGCAGAAACGCGCCCTTTGTGAGCAGTACGGATGGCCGGCGCCTTAGTTGTATGTTTTACTTGTTTTTGTGTGTTAGAATAAAATTATGTGTTTTAATTGTGTTTTAAGTTGTATTAGTTTTAATTTAGTAAATAAAATATTTTAGTTTTAAAAATAAATAGAAATGAAATTAAATAGAAAAGGGTGGGGAGAGAAAGGGTGGCGAAGTGCTCTAGCAATCGGGGAGGGGAGAATGAGAAAAATCAGGGAGGAGTTGGCAAGCTCTCCCCAACCCTAAGTGAAAATGAAGGCACAATTTTTCTGACCATTAGATCAGTCTGATTTACGGTACAGATTAAATCTGATCAATGTTTAGAATATAAACACGGAGTGGCAATTTGGTCATTTTGCCCAATAACAATTCCCCCAACACGCTCCTGCTTTTCTCCCGCCCACTCTTTTCGTTTGCAATCAAACACACACAGTCACACACATACTGTATCTTCTCCGGCGACTATTCAATTTCCGGTAGGTGATACCGATTAGGTTATTTACACACACAAAATCACGCACAAACTCTATCATTTTCCGCTATCGGTTACAATTCCGATCATGTTATTTCAAAATTTCCAATTAGATTCATTTTGTTAACTGATTCCGATTAGATTACGTATTCGATTATTCTATTTTACCATTATCTATCATATTAGTTGCTGTATTTTATTTTGATTTCGATTTTTACATTTTTCCGATCAGGTCCGTTTTTTAACCGTTTCTGACGAAGTATTTGTAAAAGTTCCGGCGGCTATTGTTGATGCCTAACCTCAAGCGTAACCGTTCCACAGTTGTGAAGCCGGAGGTCATATCGTTGAAATCTTCTGCGGATTCTGGTTATTAAATCACCTTCGTTGTATTTTTTGGTTTTTTCATTCTTTATCTATGAATTGAGTGAGTTTGATTTGATGTATTCAAGTCGCCTGTTCATAATAATCAGTTTCTGTTTAATGTGATTTGATTTAATGTATTAACTGATGGTAGATGTTATAAGCCAGATTTCTTGAATGTCCATTATGTTACACTCATGCCTTACAAACTACGAGTATGTTTTTGTATATAAAAATATGCATGTTCCTTGAATTCAGATTTTATATTGCCTTTCTATATAGGGTCTAGTGTACTATTTACTTTCTTTGGATATTAGCTCGACTCTAGTATAAATCGACATTGGTTGTCTTATCCTTGTTTCTTTTGATTGCAATGACGTCTTATATCTATCTTCTATTGAATATGTCGGTACAAACGTATATATAATGGGTTGGTATAGGGTTGGTCTGGAGAAATACTGAAAGCTGCTGCCCCTTGTTTTTTTTTATTTTTTTGGTAAAAGGTTACCCCGATGATTCTATTATAACAACAAATCGGTGCTTTGTACAGGTAATGTGAGTGAATAACACATTAAGTCATGTATATGACATGCCATATACATGTAGACAACTAGCTAAGACTAGTAGCAAGAAAAACAATATACTTGCACTACATAATCAAAAGAAACATGGATATGCAATGCAATCTTACCAGCTGCTGCGCCTTGTTACGGTAAGTAATGAATGCTTCCCAAGATAGCTCATCAAATGTAAGCACAGACAGTAACGTCACCAAAGACTTGCATCTTCCCGTTAACAGAGTTTACAAGTTATCAATGATACTACTCAGATTTCATCATCCTGAGGGGTATTAAGAGTTATGCATATCATTAAATACTTTATTAAACACCATGTAAAATCTAGCATTGTATCAAGCTTGGGATGGAGTCTTATGGATTTTACGGAAATCTGAATATTCCAAAAAGAGCATACAACAATAAATGGGCCAAAGGGGTCGACTAGAACTCTCAGGGGGTAAACAAAAATGGAACCAGAAGGCTCGCCTTAGTGGTCTTAATTCCAACTATGCAACGTGTTCAATTTCTTGGTGAAGTTTGAAGATTTTAAGCACTACGATCAAGCACCTGCTTTGACTAAAATTAGAAAGTGAAAAAACTTCAAAACAATGGTATTTAAAGCTACACTTTCCTTTTTAGTTTCCGTACAAACTTAAACCTACGAAATACATCGAATTAAGTTTGCAACATTTGAAAATTAGAATAACTATGTCAGAAATGCATATAGCAGGTAAAAAACATTTTAGCACATTTACCAAACACACCTTTGATTCTATTATAGGGGTTAGAAGCCTAAACAATTTCATTGATTTGCTAGACTCTCAACTCTCAAAGTAGAACTTCAAACATGATACACCCTAAATATATAACCATACTTTTTTTACAAGCCTTATCTTGATCATTCATGCTGATTCCAAGTTATAGTAATGTAGATATTACCTGCTATACTAATAGAATCAAAGGTGTGTTTGGTAAATGTGCTAAAATGTTTTTTACCTGCTATATGCATTTCTGACATAGTTATTCTAATTTTCAAATGTTGCAAACTTAATTCGATGTATTTCGTAGGTTTAAGTTTGTACGGAAACTAAAAAGGAAAGTGTAGCTTTAAATACCATTGTTTTGAAGTTTTTTCACTTTCTAATTTTAGTCAAAGCAGGTGCTTGATCGTAGTGCTTAAAATCTTCAAACTTCACCAAGAAATTGAACACGTTGCATAGTTGGAATTAAGACCACTAAGGCGAGCCTTCTGGTTCCATTTTTGTTTACCCCCTGAGAGTTCTAGTCGACCCCTTTGGCCCATTTATTGTTGTATGCTCTTTTTGGAATATTCAGATTTCCGTAAAATCCATAAGACTCCATCCCAAGCTTGATACAATGCTAGATTTTACATGGTGTTTAATAAAGTATTTAATGATATGCATAACTCTTAATACCCCTCAGGATGATGAAATCTGAGTAGTATCATTGATAACTTGTAAACTCTGTTAACGGGAAGATGCAAGTCTTTGGTGACGTTACTGTCTGTGCTTACATTTGATGTTAATTTGTGCTCTGCGGACTGATCTCTAAGAACTCTCGTCATTATTGAACCCACTGCTTTTGAAAGTTTTTAATTGGCAGAGAGCTTTTGATAGCCTCTACAGTAAGCAGTGGTTTGCTGAAGATGATTGGCTATAAATTGAAATTCTATCATAAGACGCTGACTGCATTAAATCTGACAGTTTTTTATTCTCAGACGTCATGTAAAGACGTTGAAGGTTCAGTTTTTTTGAAGGTATGTGCTTACTTCTGCAGTCCAGAGTCCATCGGGTTCCCCAACCACTCTATTTCGCTTGGTTTTGCAGGCTAACGTTACATGAATGGCGCTTCTGAAAACAAATATAACAGTCAAGGGCGTTGTTGCTAGATTTACCGGTTGTCTAAATCGAACAAGAAGGTATTCAAAATGTATGAAGAGCAATTTCAATCAATTTACATGAAAATGATTTGAACTGAGAAACAGGTTTTTCTTATATTGATGTGAAGTATTCAAATGGTTTAACAGTCTTCTATTTCGTTGTTTAACAGTCTTTTTTTTTTACTTGAATAAAAGGTGGTTGTCATTTGTTATATAAATTGTTGGTCAAAATCGTTGAACTTGAAATAGGTTTATCTTATATCGGCGATACTTGACCTCAATAGTTCCGATACAGTTTCTTTTATCTATATGCTCGGCATACATGGAGCAGGCCTAGGTCTAAATATGCATTATAACTCTGACCTGAATCTGAAAAATGAATAGCAATGAATTGGATTATGGTTGATGATACTGATGACCATCTTGCTGGAAAATATAGGATAGAGGATCTATTTAGAGTCTGTCTCATTAGTTTAAGAAATTAATTTGTACGGAATACTTGTTAGATATGAAGACGTATAGCGGACCATATGAATGAAGAGTCAGGTTGAAGAGATGACTTGATACGACCAATTTTTTTAATGGCCTTGGGCCAGTCCACGTTTAGTAAATAACAATAGCCTAACAAAACAACAACGGTACTCAATCCAGGCGAGCGCCCGGGTTTGAGGCAGGTATGATGTAGACAGCCTTACCGCTACTCTAGGTAGAGAGGCTGCTTTCTAAGGACCTCCGGCCTAGGGCTTTACCCTTGAAAAAATAATCTCGACGGCTTCGCCGGAGAAAAAACCCTGAATCGAATATCCTATTAAATAACAATAGCCTATTTACTAAAAAAAATCCCAATGAACTTATGTTAGCTTCAATGTTTCCAGGATCGTAAAAGGGAATTATAAGATGATGCTCTGGTTTGTGATGATGGTTATGAGCACGAGTATCCACGCACGTTGGGCCCAATGCTATCAAGCTTTAAGAAGCGGGTTTTCTATCTTCAGGTACTTGAAGATTGATGCCTACAGCAACTTCCTCTGTTTCTTCTCAGAACTGCGGTTCACTTTCTGCAATGGAATAAGGAACGTCTCTGTTAGTAAAACCGGAATTATACACTCTGTATTCGTACACGTTGGACGAAACCAGGAATTCTATATTCGAATTCAAACGAAAGAGGTGATACCGAAATTGGCAAAATCAAAGATTTCTACTTCTCATGTCATTGTTGTGTGCGAATATAGACAGGATGGAGCTAATGGTCTAGCAAGTAAGGGATACACAACGAGCACGTGGCAATATCAATGTCGGTCTCACCTTTTCCATTTGAATCCAGAATCATAAATTCCGGTTTCATCCAAAATGTACGAATCCGTATTTATAACTCCGGTTATACTGGTTTTATAAAGTTTTCTTGAACAAAATTGATAAAACACCTACTAAATATGTCGATTTAAAAAAAAAGTTCCAGATTAACATCGTCTTCAATACTTTATTTTGCTTTGGTTTGTATAAGAGTAAATACACCCCACATATTAAAAGAGATTAAAAGAGGAAATATACATCATTCCTATTCGTAACTACAAATGTATAAAGAACTCTCAATTAAGTAAAAAAAAAAAAAATTTCAATTCTTCGATTCACAAAGCTTGACCAAATTCTCAATGACCTCTTTATCAACACCTTCATCCATTTTCTTCCTCATAATCTCTCCCAACTTCATAACATTATTTCTTATGCTCGCACCACTATCCTCTACCACCATCTTCCTCAACACCTTTGCCATCTCGTCCCTCTTCAATCTTCCATCTCCACCTCTACTGACATCCATACCAACCTCCAAATTTTCGACAAGCCTCGCATTGTATGGCTGGTCAAATTGCATCGGCATCGCTATAACTGGAACACCATAGTAAATGCTTTCCATAACAGAACCCCATCCACAATGACTAATGAATCCTCCTGTACTCGAATGGCTCAATATCTTGGCCTGTGGTAACCATTTGTCTGTAACAATACCCCTATCTCCTAACCTTTCAAGAAACCCATGAGGAAGTACTTGTTCAACACTAGTTTTTACACCCACAGGAGACCTTATGACCCATATGAAATTTACTTGGCTAAGCTCTAAACCATGGGCTATATCTTCTATATCATTATCAGATAAGAAATATTCACTTCCAAAAGATACGAAAACAACTGAAGAGTCTTCCTTCTTATCAAGCCATTGAAAAAGCTCAACATGTTCATTGACATGTTTTATTGAGTTTTCTTCAACTAATGGACCAACAGGCAATACTTTCTTTCCAATAATTTGAGACATGTAATCGATATATTTTCCTGCTAGCTCTCGCGTACTTCTAACCAAGATGATGTCACGTGACCTATTCATGCATTCAAAAAAGGGATGAGACTCTCCCACTGGAGGTCTATATACTCTACCGATCGCTTTTATGTGTGCAATTTCATGATCTTTCTTATAAATTTCAGGAAAAGGGTACTTTACATCTGATTGTTTGATGGCCAAATGAGCAGCCCTAGAGTAAAATGGTACACATCCGCTCAAGAACATAACACTAGGGATATTCATAGACGTAGCTGCGTCTGCTGCCCAGAACTGATTGTAATCATATATGAGTAGCCGAGGGCGGATATTTTGAATTACGATTTTAAAATCTGGAAATGATTTTGCATAATCAGTTGTTAAGGTATCCAAAAGGTGGGGTGGGAGGCCATTGGTGGTATGGTAGTGAAGAGGGAGACTAGTTGAGGAGGGAAGGTTAAATTCCACAAGTTTTATGGATTGGGAGTATTTATCAGGAAGATTTTGTTTGATGATTTGGAGATTGATTTGGCTTGAACACAAGTAAATATCGAAGTAATTGTGGCTCGCGAGTCCTTTGGCAAAGGCAAGGAATCGCGATATGTGACTATAGGCTAACCATGGCAACAATATTACACGATATCTATTAGTCTCGTTTCGTAAATCCATATTGATCATTAGTGAGCATGAGTTTGTGTATCCTTGACCAACTGATTGATTTAAATAAAGGTGAAGTCGATCATTATAGCTTTAATTACAATTATTACAGTAGTAGCAATATAGTCCATAAACTAATCTGTTGTATAAGATTCCTTCAATACTTTACAAAAAATTATTTAAAAGTAATGAGAAAAATAATGAAGGTGCAGATTTCTAGGGAATAACGTTTGGATTAAGATATTGTTTTTTCATGCGATTTAGCCCAACTGGACATTTAATGCCCCTTATGTCTTTCAGCTAAATATTGGTCATGGGTTTGAAACCTTTGAAATATATATTGGGAATTGAAGTCCTTGCCAATAAGGTGGGGCATGGGGGTTTCTTTAGCATTTAACTGGTTTCCTCCTGAACGGTAGTGAGACTTCCACCGTCAGTCATGCCCTTGGATTGACTGTGTTGCTGATGTGGTCAATTTCTACTGGACAATGAAAAGGCAATAAAAAAATATATTTTCTTTTTACGTAGTTGAAATGTTGTCGTTAATCACAAAATGGTCCTACAATTTTATTTATTGATGGTGACTTGGCCGGCCAATATATGCATGTGTATCAATATTATATGAGATATTAGTATTAACAGGTCATAATCAACATTTCAATATTAGGGTATTCGCAAGGTTTCATCATTATAAGTTGATTTTTTTTAATGTCATAGGAAAAAAAGTATTATTATTTTTCATATTTTTATTATAATTTATTTATAAATACCATAACATACTATATTAATACTTAATTATTTAATGTACATTTATGATAAATAAATAAATGAAAATGATATCAAACCAATACCAGTTTATATATTTTAGAAGTTAACCAAAATACGTTAAAGGGTCAAAAGTTAGAGGTGCAGCCTCATGAACTTAGAAATAAGTTATGATAAAAAATCGTTCTCTGAATAGCTCGGGCTTCCAGGATCCAAAAGTAATTCAACAGTTCATTGCTAATTTGTGTGTGCATAACGTTAATATTGCACTTAAAACACACTTAAGGGTTGTTTGGGATTGCTTTTTTCACATGGTTTTTAAATTATTGTGTTTTGAAATCACTAAGAAATCTAATTTTGGTTTTCGGTAAAAAAAAAAACTATTCAATATTGAATTTTTACGTTTGAGAAAGATGAAAACGTGATCACTCAGAAGCAGGTCACCTCCTACTGCGAGAAAACGTGGCTGACAGAATTTAATTTCTTGCTTAATAATTTATATTAAAAAGAAAGTAAATTATTTAAGGGGTTTGGTTAATTGGATGTAAGATTTTGAAAAAAAGTCATGTTGCGATTTTTCCAAATCATCCACAGCCCGGTTTGAATGTCTTTGATCACTTGGATAGTTGGATGGCACCTTTGGAATCCAAATCCAATACTCTGAATTAGACCCAGTAGAATTGAATAGGCCAACAAGCCCAAAAGAACAAGTGGGATTTTCACAGAGGGCTGGACTGGAAATTGTAATCCTATATTTCACCCATGTATCATGTTTTTGCATACACGAACATACATACATAAGGATTAAGGAATCTTAGTCCATATTTTTTATTTGGGTAAAGGATTTACCCTGGTTAACTTGATTTGTTTTATAAACCCCCTAATAATTTACCCTTACAAATGGAGGAAGTGAGATTTGAACCCTTGTGTAAAACCCTAAGGTTAAAGACCTTACCAATGGGACACCAACCCCATTGGCATCTTAGTCCATATTTAAGCTAATAAGATTATCATTTTGTGTTTTGTTCCTATCAAAGCAAAGTTATATTTCATTATCAGTCATCCTTTTTTTTCAGTACTTTATCTTGATCTACCCAATTCTTTGTGACCAGGCTACTTCAAGCAACCTTTTGGCCCAAAGAAGCTCAATTTGCGTGGAATTTGGAAGCAAGTCTCATATATTGTGCATCTCTTTAGCATAGTTTTCTTTAATTACTGCGTGGAATTTATATATACAAGGTTCACCTTAATTACTGCTAATGGCTGCAGTGAGCAGTAGGGTGTTGATTATGACTAGACCGTTAGTGCAGTGGTCAATCTAAACCATGGTTCACACTGTTCTTTTTCTTGCTCTTTCCGCAATATCATGTTTACCAATTAGATCTCTAAAACCGTCTATTTGCATCAACCTCCATGTCTTGTTAATACTATCTATATTGGGAGGGGACCCCGGTCAAGTTAGAAACATCTTGACCCTTTGATTAAAATCAAAGATCAAGATTGAAAGAGAATATTTGAATGTTGACTCTTGATTTTGATCTAAAGATCAATATTTCCTGAATATACTAGTTATGTTAGGAATTTGAGGGAATCCCTACTCATCCATATATACTATGCATGTCACCTGCAAGAGCCCATGTCTGACATGGTCCTCATTCACGGTTACCATGCTTTGCCAGTTACATTGAATTTTCACATATATACATGTGCTTTGTGAATCTTCGAATATCAGTTATATTCATCTTGATGATAATTCAATATTCAAGATCTTATTGTAATTATTTCACTTTAATTAATACTTGTTTTGCGCTTCAAGTTATGGCCCATATATATATATATATATATGAGCCTAAATATTATTTTCGCTATAACATTTCTATATAAATACATTGAAGAGAATGCAAAGAGAAGATCAAGTGGCAATTCTGAATGTTTTCATGCATAGAAATGTCTCATAATACGAGTAACACAATATAGTCAACACTTGGTCATACATATTCTTAGTTAATACTCGTAACTATGATTCTAAAAAGAATAAGCTTAGATTAAAGTCTAGAAGCACTATAATTCTTTTGTTGATTCATAGATGGATGATTAATTAATCATAAAAAGAAACTCATTTTTATATATCAAAGTCTAAGAGACAAGTCAAGCTGATTAAAATCTTCTTGAACGCTCTCACCCTTGTAACAATGATCCATTGCTCTGCTCTCAACGTGTCCGTGACTTTCCATGCCCGTCATGAACGCTGGCTGCACCCAACCAACGTGGCTCGAACCGTTGGAACTAGACCTTGATGTCTGGTTCCAAATTAGTTTAACTCCTTGATTTAAATATCGGCTTTTCTTAGCCAATGTTCTTTCGAGCTTGTGAGCATTTTGGTGGCCTCCAAGTGCTTGTGAACTATAGAATTTTCTTCTGCAATAGTTGCATGCGAAAACTCGTTGTTCGGTGTTGCTTGATGAAGAAGAAGAAGAAGAAAGTGAAGAATCATGCAAGAGGTCTAAGGTGAAGTCGTTTTCGGGTTGGTTTAGATCAAAGAAACTCATGACTATGTAAGATAAAGGAAAAAAAGAACAAAGAAATGCGAGAAACTTTGAAGTTAAGAATAAGAATAGTTGAAGGGTTAATAATTACGTAGATGTGATTATAAGCTTATATATAGAAATCCGTGTAGTGTTAGATTGATGCACAAAATTAAGATACTAGTTTCATGTATATATGTATGAAGCTACTATTGTGTTGCATGAGATAGAGATGGAAAGAATGGGCAATCCAATTGTTGTCTCCTACATTAATAGCAAACCGGAGTTGCTTGTCGGTTCATCCAATGTTCCATTCTATATATTTTTTTAACATTAATTATTATAAGGGGGGTTTGATATGAGGAAACCATTAAATATATAAATGTAAACAAAAATGAAAATAATCGAAAATAGAATGAATATTTGGAGGAAAACAAAAAATTAAAATATGTTGTTTCGTATAAATAAAAAATGAATAAGGGGTATTAGCTATCTTCATTATTGCAGCTTTAGATAAAAATACATAACCCATAATAATGAGCAAGGGTGTAGTGCCGGACATCGGCTCTTTGGCTTGTTTTTGGTTCTTTATTAACCAATCACAAGCTGACACGCGGCCAAGCATAAAAAAGCCAATTTTAATCAAAAACTTGCCAGATTTGAAACTACCTATAGTATTGATTTGCCAATTCTCCCTTTTCTTCTATATATAAAAAAAAATATCTCAAACCATATATTCACCTACCCACCCACACACCGTTCCCTTCTCTATATCTCTCATCTTTTATATCTATATCTATATCAATCTTTGTATATCAATATCTTATATTTACCTATTTTTAATTTATATCCAAAATCCATATCTCCATCCATCTATCTATTCTATCTATCGAATTGAAGATGACGATGGTGGATATTAAAGCAACAAACTCGTCGGAAAAACTCTTCCCCATTTATTTTGGCCATGGTGGCAGCAATATTGTAACCCCTTCCCTCATTTCTTTTCCGGCGATGATGATGGAGTTGTAAAGGTTTTAGATGGTCGCCGGAAAACGGAAGTAGGAAAGGGAAGCAAAAATACAGGTATATACATATGTGGGTGTGTGTGTATATATATATATAACAAAAAAAGGGGATCTAAAAATGGTCAACATCACCTTTTCCAACACCCAACGTTCACATGCATCGGCCAAATTTGGCCGATTGAAGTTGCTGATTCTACTTGCCGATGTTTTTTCCTGACTACACCTTTGCCCCTAATACCGCCACAACAAATTTTTTATTTGTATGCAATTCATTTTATATACCTTTTTAAGATGTATTAAATTTTGTGAACCTGTTTATATTTATATATATACTATATATATATACAAATAGTATACAGTGAAAATTTAAAATAAATTATTACAAGTTTCACAATTAAAAACGTAAGAATAAAGGTTTATACACTAATAAGTTTGTATAATATTATATTCTTATGCGCTTTTAAATGTGAATATATGATTTTCTCGCGAGTGATTTCTACACATGTCATGTCTTGTGAGTAGAAATTACCCACCAAAAAATGATTTTCACTGTGCAGTAAGTAAGTGGAAACATATCCATTCGCTATCGAATGATGAGATTTTAGTCGAAAGCGGATCGAGTACCACATAAATTAATTATATTTTAACTCACATTTCACCTTTAATTTTGTTAACATCGAGTCATCGATTGGCTTTCGATATTTTGGCTTCTTTTGTTGTAATGCAAAATTTAATAGTTACAAACGGTATGGGTATATAAAATTTTCTACACTATCTATATGAAATTTCTTTTTCTTTTTTCCTAAACATACATTTTATATGAAAATAAAGAGAAAGGGATAACAAATTAACGGTGACGAATGAAATTAACAAACTCAATGCGAAACACATTAATCTTATTCTATTATGAATGTTTGCATCTGTCTAATGATGGGATCAATCAAAGAGCTCTAGTATGGTTTGCTTTGAAATTCAATCGTTAAGTACAAATTATATATTAATGATCTTCTGTCTGAAAGTGATTCTTGCAAATTAAGTAGAACTTCATGATGAGAATAATAACATGTTGACTACACCGGATGGGCAATTTCTTTGATATTTTATTCAAGTTTTTGCAGATTTGTCGATAATCTAGCAAACAAGATTCCACTACACATTATGATACACACATATGATATGTTTAAAACATACTAGGATGCCTTTGTTTGCCCACACCATCCCCATACAAAACATATTTATTGTTGGTGTTTCAAAACATTAAATAACAACATACTCTGCATTTATTATTTACAATTATAATTATCTTCGTCTTGTATATTTTATGGAAAAAGATTATTTCTTCTAACTCACCCTTTTAATAATTTTTTTAATGCCTTAACTTAATGTTATAGTTTCATCCTTTGATCGTACGATGTGTCATAATTATATTATTAGGAGTATTTTTGAGAGGATAAATTAAAAGGATTAATTATTTACTATTGTATAGGCTTTTTCATTTTGTTCACATATACCTATCTTCTTCTTTATTTAAAGGGACAAGCACCTGTAAAATGTAATGAACTATACACAAATGTTTATGTTATGTGATAAATTACTCGGATGTTTATTGTATGCAATGAACTTTAAAATCTCGGTTATTGGATGTATTCGACCAATCAAAAATTTACAAGTGACAGTTATATGGTTGCCACATATACCCAGATACATCGAATAATTAGGATTTGAAAGTTAATTGCATTCAATAAATATTCGATTAGTTAATTACACAACATACACATTTGTGTATAGTTCATTACATTTCGAGATACTTAACCCTTAATTAAATACTATCAGACTTTTAATGTTTAGATGTGATCATTGAACTTTCAACAATAATACATATACGATTGAGAAATTGTCACAAATCGTCCCTGTGGTTTTTTAGATTCGTATTTTTATCCTTGTGTTTTTTTTCTCACTAGGTGTCCCTGGGCTATTCATTTTTATTGCTAGTCGTCCCTGTCATTAACAATCGTTAATTTTGCTCCATTAAATCTCTCACACGCATACCACGTGAGGACATTTTGGTCATTTCACCACTAATACATATTTCTTCTATAGATGATTATTATCAATCAAATATAAAAATCACGTGGGTCTTTACAATTCTTTTCTACCATTATCATACACATTTCTGTCGTCAATTCTAGATCCATCTAAATTGTTGACCACTAAATCATAATATCATATGAGAGATGAGTCTTAACTTGGAGAAATCTTTGACCAAATATATTCTTGCCTTATTTAGTCTCCATCGTTTCTATACAAAATTTGCAGACAATTCTAAATCCATAGACCATAAATCCTATATTTTAACATTCGTGACTTTTGACGTATTTGACTTACAATTTAAACGTAATTAAAATAAACGACTATTGTGAATTAATATGAATTCTTGGGCGTTTTGTCGAGTTTTAGTGTAACGTTGAGTTTAATTTTTATTAAGGATATGTTCTGGCGTTTAAATGTCTAACGAATAGCTATTTGTCGAAACTAGCGGAACGAGAACCCTATTTTTGGGCCTTTGGCCATCCACCCACATCTACCAACACATTCATTTTTGTTTTCTTATTTTTTCTTACACTATCTTATCTCTATCTCTCTCCCATCTCCTTTACTCCCCTTTCGTCTTCTTCATTCTACCAACTAGATTTTTATCTTAAATTCATCTTAAATTCTCCAAATCTCGTGTTCATATTATTAAAGCAACTAAATCTAGTAACCATAGCAATGATAATCATCATTCTCCAAGAATTTCAAGATGTCAAGTGTTCATCCTTTCTCAAAAGCCCTAAAATCCGAATTTGAAGTCTTGAGGTGTTTTGGTAAGTGAAGCCTAACTAAATTTCTCCATTTTATATCATTAAGCATGTTTCTTAGTCAAATCTTACGAGTTCTTGGCCAAAAACGAGTTAAAAACGAAATTTAGGGTTTTCTAGGGTTTGGTTTGGGTCAAGAATGATTTTGGAGATGATTTGATGTTTTGGATGAAAATTATGAAGTGGGTTATGTTTATTTATGTCAAAATATGTTTAATTATGCTTCAAAATAAGTCTTCGAACTTCCTAAATCGATTTCAAGGTCAAGAATTGAGTTTGGGTTGAGTTTGGTTCGTATTTCGCTTGATTTGGGACTGATCTGGGCTGAATCGTATCGTGAGTGGCTTCCCTCGCGTCATGAGGGGTTGAAGTTCGAGCAAAATTGTGTTCAGGTCAAAATAACGCGCCGTGATGTCAAATTATCGCGCTGTGATACACTGCAGGAAAGTCATTTTCAAACGTCCATAATTTTTAAACCGTAAGTCCGTTTTTGACGATTCCATCGGCCACGGAACCGTAAATGAGTCTACTTTCTAACGGTATAGGCCAATTATCCCAGAACATAACTTGATCATACTAAAATTTTAGAGGAAGCAACAGTGGTCAAGTCCCGATGAGTCATTACAAAACAAAACGTAACGTTTCCACTTTGGCTGCATCAAATCTTTATAAAATGGACATAATAAGGCATTTATGGTAATATTAGGTCAATACTTAGGAGACCTTAACTTTGGAGTGCTTTAGTATTAATGTGATACGTGTATTATAGGTTTCGGCTCTCGTGAGAATCGGTTTTACTTCCTTTCATCTTGGGATTGTATTGCACGCCTCAGGTGAGTTTCGTAACCCCCCCTACTCAATTGAGATTTGGGCTGAAAGGTGTACAAACTTGTTTGATCGTTGACTGACTGATTGATTGTTCTATGGACATATTGACTTATCGCTTGGTTGATTTTGCTTTCATTATGAATACATGTTGTGGTCGTTAACTAGATACATTATGATATGGTTCGGGACGTTATGTTGTGATACGTGTTAATGGACGTTATATGTGATGTAGGACGTTATGTTGTGATACGTGTTAATGGACGTGTATATGTGATGAAAGTCGTTATTGCATACTATTGAACGTTATATTATATACATTGATATATATATATCTATATATATATATGGACGTGGACGGTGGATTGACTAATCCACACCCGGTATGATCATTGCCACATTATAACAATATTTTGTTAAAACGTATATTACTATATATTATGGACGTGGACGGTGGATTGACGAATCCACGCCCGACATGATCATAACCGTGGATTTAAGGGTTCTTTAACCCGCATATGGACGATTATTGGACGATAATATATATGTATGGACGATTATTAAACGTTGACGTTGAATTGTATTAATTTGTGATAACGTGAAACCTTTTAGGGTTTTTGTAACATCTCAAACTTTTCGTGTTTGACTATTTGACCTTCCGTTAGTTAACGTTAGGTTCGTTAGGTTATATGTCCTATATGTGATTAAATGATTTAATGCTTATATGTTTAATGTGCAATAATGTGAATGTGATGTTTAATGAAAGTAATCAAAGCGACGTTAAGTAATTAGGTGCTTGTTAGTGTGTTAAGACTCCCGGTAGAAAGATAAGCTAAGAAAGTTAAGTTTAGAACTTGAGGGGTCCTAAGTGTATGATTTGTAATGGGTGGCCAGGGATTAGAGGGCAATTAGGAAGCCCTAATTTCCACAAATCTGCTGTAACGTGTGTGTGAGAAAAGCCATAGCCAATCCCCTTCCCTCTCCAAGCAAAGATCCATTCATTTCGTGCCGTTTCGATCAAGGATTGTTTAGATCTTGAGTCCCCTACGTCAAGTGCAGGTAATATAGATGATTTCCCTTGATTTGTGATCATATGATTCAACTTTATGGATTTAATTCAGTTCTTAGTGTTTGGAGTATGGATGGGGGTTGTTGATTATCATTTGTGATTAATTAATCGAGTTTCGATAGTAAGAATGGTTGTTTAATGTGACCTAATGATCCATTTTTGTTAACAACCCGTTCATGGAGTAATTGATGGGGCTAAATTATCAATTAGGTCTTAAAAGAGTCTTCTCTTTGGTGTAAAACCCGTTTTTGGAAAAAATGACAAAAAGAGACTAACTACCTGGGGTAAAAGTCGAATAGACAAAATTTGAGAATAGACAAGACTAACTACCTAGGATAATAGTCTCGAAGTAGACAAAAAGAGACAACTTACCAAGGGTAATAGTCAAAAAGGGACTATTATCTGGAGTGATGGTAATTATAGAGTATGTGACACGTATTTAGACTGTAGGTCAGTTTAGTTTCATTATACTCATAAATCGGTCCTATGTTGATTATAGGTAGTCGAGAATACTTGCAAAGCTCGGTAACTTACGTTATCATTTGTTGTACGCTTCTACGAGGTAAGATACACTATTTTGACACGCTGAGGGTTCAACAGCATGGTTTTCGTATTATAACTTCCTTAATGGTATTTTGTTACTTATAAGTATTCGGGAGTACACGGGAGGTTATATGGGCTATGCAAATGACCAATGAGGCCTGAAATGCAGTCCAATGATATGTGATGTTGTCTTATGAAATGAAATGCAATGTCTTATGATGAATTGATTTATGACACTTGTTTATGAGTATTGAAATGTGCATGTTTGTATGGCTTGTTCATCTAGTTCACTAGACTCTTTAAGTTGCCATGTCACGTGAACGTTTAAGGGCCCAAACGTAAAGATGTATAAACGTGATGATTGTTTAGGTTGTGTAAACACCTAATATATATGTGATGTGAAATCGAGCTCGTAAATTTAACGTGAAAGTGTTAAGCTTAACCCGTACTTGCCCTATCCCGGTTAAGTGCGTTGATGTGGTTGCTCGGGTGGCTCCTTGCAACGAGGTATAACGTGAAGAGTAATACGGGAGGTCTTACCAGCCCCATTGTCATTGAACATATGGATTACTCCTGGAATTGGCTTGCCATTCCTTAACGACATTGATGGACAGCCGCAAGGTGTGTTCATCTAGTCGGGTGTGACTTCAGTTACACTTAAATGATGTTATGATGTGTTATGTGATGATGTTAAAGATGTTTAGGCACAATTAGGGTGACCTATTTTGTATGAAAGCTGATGAATGAGATGATATGTGATGATATGTAATGATATGTCTTCTAATGTCGCAAAACGATCTTTATAAAGTTTTAATTGGACAAATGCTTTCTAAACCTTGTGTATTCTTACTTAGCTAATTCGTTAACTAACACTTGTTTCTTGAAATGTGTTGTCCCCTCAGGTTTAGCAAGCTAAAGGTCGTTGATGAAATAAGGAGAGGCGTGGGTAGATAGCAAGTGATGATGACATTAGTTTACCCATAGTTGCTACTCCATCTAGACTTTGATTTATGTTTTTGCAATTTTCAGATTTGGAATGTTTGATGATTGATTGCTTTATGTTGGGCAATCAATGGGTTTCCATTAGACTTATTCAATGATGTGATGAGTAACACCTTTTGAAAGAATAAACCAAACTGAATTTTTCTGGTTTGGACTTTTAAACGTTTTTCCACTTTCTTTGACACCGTTAGGTGAAAAATTTTGGAAATCCATATTTTAAATGTTGGGTGTTACAAGTTGGTATCAAAGAAATGGTTTAAGTGAACCAAGAACTATAGGTTTACCATAGGAATTGGACTTAAACCGATAGAGGACATGTAGGGCTTAAGTAGGTATGCTTAGCCATTGGAATGAAATGCTTTAGGACGGGTTTGGGACTGAGTGAGGGTGTAGATTGAGGCAGGAATGTGTTTATATGTTGCTAAAATTTATGTTAAGTAGCCTTAATCTCTTTGTTCTTACTTTAACCTTTGCTAACCGACGTCATTGCATTGTAAACATCATGGTTAACACTCGTACTAACAGTCGACGTGAGAGAGCAGCTCCAAGCAATGCCCAAACTGATCAAAATGGGGCTGGAAATGGTGTTAACCAAAGGCCTCCTCGAAGGCCACTTCCAGGTGTACAACTCACTAGGTCAGAAATTGATCGGGCAAACCCAGTGACTGAGCAGATTCCTACCCGAGCTAAAATGCACGAGGAATTGAGGGCTATTCGAGCTCTTTTGTTAAGGAATGAGGAGGAATTGGCTCAATTGAGGGCTGAAAAGAAGCAAGCTTGCAAAGGAATGAGCACATGGATGGAAACTATTCCAATCGCTCGAATCGTGTTGAGATATCTGCTGAAAGGTCTATGATTGCTCCTAGTAATGTGGTAGCTGAAGGGAATGGTGTGGAAAATGGGGTGGAGCCTCGTGTTGTGGCTACTCCTCGTGTCCACAACTTTAAGTATGAAAGTTTCAAGAAGTGTGGTGCTAAGGAATTTAATGGCACAGTTGATGTAGTGGGTGCAATGGAATGGTTGGCTGATGTTGAAGTGGTTTTTGCTTCATGTTATTGCCCGGATGATATGAAGGTTTTATGTGCTACTCGTGTGTTGACAAAGAATGCTCGAAACTGGTGGAGATCAGCTACGGTTTCCTTGACTCCTGAGGTGCTTGCTGGTATGCCTTGGGGTACATTCAGGGAAAAGTTTCTGGAAGAATATGTGGGTACACGTGAGTTAAGGTTGATCGAGAAGGAATTCAGGGCTTTGAATGCTAAGCCAGGTGCCATAGGTGAGTATGCCCGCTCATTTACAGAAAAGCTCCAGTTTGTAGGTCGTATGGTACTCAAAGAGATAGATCAGATCGAAGCTTACTGTGATGGTCTTCCTGCCAGCTATCGTGGCCTTTGCAGGCAACATACTACTTTGTCTGTTGCTATCAAGGAGTCTAAGAGATTGGATGATGATTTTAAGTCTGAAAAAATGGCTACAAAAGATGATGATAAGAAGTCCGGGTTCAAGAGGAGGTTTAATGGGTCTTCAAATTCAGAAAAACGGTTTAAAGGAGGTTCTTCCTCCCATAAAGGTAAGGATGATAAGAAGATTGCTCCATGGTGTTTAGCTTGCAAGGCCTCACACAACGGGTCATGTTCTGAGAAGACAAAGAGATGTGACAAGTATGGTATGACGGGCCATGCTCCCTCAGTGTGTAAGGATAAGACTCGTCGTTACAAGTGCCAGGAGACGGGCCATTTGATTGCAGATTGTCCCGTGAAGAAGAAAGAAGATGAGAAAAAGAAAGATGAGCCCAAAGCTAAGTCTCGTGCCTTTCAGATGACTACCAACCTTGCAAAGGAAAATGATGAGGTAGTAAGCAGTACTTTTCTTGTTAATTCAAAACCTGCTTCTGTTCTTTTGATTCGGGTGCAAATAGGTCTTTTGTGTCTACCTTATTTGCTCCTAAACTTGGAAGAGTTACTACTCCTCTTGATTGCTCTATAGAAGTAGAAGTTGCTAACGGTACTATTAGTGATATACGTGTGGGCTACGATGATTGTTCTATTGAGATTGAAGGTCGTGCCTTTCCGGTCCAACTATTACCTACTACTCTTGCTGGCTTTGAGGTAGTGATAGGTATGGACTGGTTATCTCAAAATAATGCCAACATTATTTGTTCCCAAAAGATCGTGAGTTTTCCTACTCCTGATGGTAAGATCATTTCTGTGTATGGTGATAAGAAAAGAGGAACCATAAAGATCATCAATATGATGAAAGCTCTCAAGTGTATCCGACAGAACAAGAGTCATTTTCTTGCCTATGTCATTGATGCACGAAAAGAAAAGTCTTCCATTTCTAACGTTGAAGTAGTTTCTGAATTTTCTGATGTGTTTCCGGATGATCTTCCCGGTATTCCTCCTGACCGTGAGGTCACTTTTCAAATTGAACTCGTACCCGGTGCCACTCCTGTTGCAAAAGCACCGTATCGTTTAGCTCCTATAGAAATGAAAGAGTTAATGTCTCAGCTTCAAGAGCTACTTGACAAAGGTTTCATACAACCAAGTTCCTCGCCTTGGGGAGCTCCGGTTCTCTTTGTCAAAAAGAAAGATGCTCTATGCGCATGTGCATAGACTACCGTGAGCTGAATAAGCGAACGGTTAAGAATAAGTATCTTCTCCCGCGCATTGATGATCTCTATGATCAGCTTCATGGTGCTTCCTACTTCTCTAAGATCGATTTACGGTCCGGTTATCATCAATTAAAGGTCAAAAGGGAAGATGTAGCCAAGACAGCTTTTCGTATACGTTATGGGCACTATGAGTTTCTTGTCATGCCATTTGGGTTGACAAATGCTCCAACCGCTTTTATGGATTTAATGAATCGGGTATGTCACCCATTCTTAGATCATTTTGTGATTGTTTTTATTGATGATATCCTGATTTATTCTAAGTCTAAAGAAGAGCATCGTGAGCACTTAAGAGCCGTCCTTGAGGTTCTTAGGGAGAAGAAATTATATGCTAAGTTCTCCAAGTACTGTGAATTCTGGCTTCGAGAAGTTCAATTTCTTGGGCATGTCGTCTCTTCCGAAGGTATTAAAGTTGATCCCTCAAAGATTGAAGCTGTCTCTAAATGGGAACAGCCAAAGACACCCATTGAGATCAAGAGTTTCCGTGGTTTAGCGGGTTACTATCGAAGGTTCATTCAAGATTTCTCTCGTATAGCTAAGCCCATGATAGAATTGACAAAGAATGGGGTGAAGTTCGTGTGGGCTGAAGATCAAGTGAAGGCTTTGATGAAGGATAACATTGATAAAGAGAGTATTGGAAAGAAGAAATATCTTGCCATGGAAACGAACAGCCGTGGTTTCCAAACGTATAAGGGTCGAATTTGGGTACCATTGCTTGATGGTAATCGAGAATTGATCCTGGAAGAAGCTCATAGGTCAAGATATTCAGTTCACTCCGGTGTTACAAAGATGTATGCAGATTTGAAGCCTATCTATTGGTGGCCAAACATTAAGGGAGAAGTTGCCCATTTTGTTGAAAGGTGTTTGACTTGTGCACGTGTGAAAATTGATCATAAAAAGCCATATGGAATGTTGCATCAGTTGGAAATTCCGGAATGGAAATGAGATCATATAACTATGGATTTTGTGACTAAGTTACCGAGGACTCCTAAAGGTAATGATATAATATGGGTTATTGTGGATAGATTGACGAAGAGTGCTCATTTCCTAGCAACACGTCAAGATGTACCCTTAGCCAAGATTGTAAAGATGTACATAAATGAAATTGTGTCCAAACATGGTGTACCACTATCTATTGTTTCAGATCGAGACTCGAGGTATGTATCTAGTTTTTGGAAAAGTCTTCAGTGAGAATTAGGTACTAGAGTAAACTTGAGTACCGCCTATCATCCTCAATCTGATGGGTAAGGCGAAAGAACAATCCAAACGTTGGAGGATATGTTGAGAGCTTGTGTACTAGAGTTTGGTGAAGCATGGGATGATCATTTGAAACTGATTGAGTTTTCTTATAATAATAGTTATCATGCAAGTATTGGAATGCCACCATTTGAAATGCTTTATGGTAGAAGGTGTAGGACTCCAAGTTGTTGGATGGAGCCCGGTGAAAAGCAAATTACGGGTCCTGAAATTATAGAGATCACAGCTGAAAAAGTTAATGTTGCCAAGGAAGCACTTCGTGTGGCTAGAGAACGACAGAAAATGTATGCCGATAAGAAAAGAAGGCCAATTGAGTTCAAAGTCGGTGATTTGGTGATGCTGAAAGTCTCCCCTTGGAAAGGAGTTATTCGTTTTGGTAAGAAAGGAAAGCTAAGTCCACGATTCATTGGACCATTTAAGGTACTTCAACGCATCAAGGATGTGGCTTATCGATTGGAATTACCTCCTAAATTTGATGGAATTCATAGTACATTTCATGTATCTTATTTGAGGAAGTGTTTGGCGAATAAATATAGTGTTATTCCCATTGAAGATGTAAGCATTGATCCGAGTAAAAGAATGATTGAGGAACCGGTAGCCATACTTGGAAGGAAGCAAAAGAAGCTACGCCGAAATTTGATTGACCTTGTGTCAATCAAATGGAAGCACACTCATGGTGAAAGCATGACTTGGGAAACCGAATCCGTGATGAAAGAAAAGTATCCAGAATTGTTCATTTCTGAAGTGATTCCGAGGACGGAATCCTCTTAAGGGGGAGGTAATTGTAACATCTCAAACTTTCCGTGTTTGACTATTTGACCTTCCGTTAGTTAACGTTAGGTTCGTTAGGTTATATGTCCTATATGTGATTAAATGATTTAATGCTTATATGTTTAATGTGCAATGATGTGAATGTGATGTTTAATGAAAGTAATCAAAGCGACGTTAAGTAATTAGGTGCTTGTTAGTGTGTTAAGACTCCCGGTAGAAATATAAGCTAAGAAAGTTAAGTTTAGAACTTGAGGGGTCCTAAGTGTATGATTTGTAATGGGTGGCCAGGGATTAGAGGGCAATTAGGAAGCCCTAATTTCCACAAATCTACTGTAACATGTGTGTGAGAAAAGTCTTAGCCAATCCCCTTCCTTCTCCAAGCAAAGATCCATTCGTTTCGTGCGTTTCGATCAAGGATTGTTTAGATCTTGAGTCCCCTACGTCAAGTGCAGGTAATATAGATGATTTCCTTTGATTTGTGATCATATGATTCAACTTTATGGATTTAATTCAGTTCTTAGTGTTTGGAGTATGGATGGGGGTTGTTGATTATCATTTGTGATTAATTAATCGAGTTTCGATAGTAAGAATGGTTGTTTAATGTGACCTAATGATCCATTTTTGTTAACAACTCGTTCATGGAGTAATTGATGGGGCTAAATTATCAATTAGGTCTTCTCTTTGGTGTAAAACCCGTTTTTGGAAAAAATGACAAAAAGAGACTAACTACCTTGGGTAAAAGTCGAATAGACAAAAGTTGAGAATAGACAAGACTAACTACCTAGGATAATAGTCTCGAAGTAGACAAAAAGAGACAACTTACCAAGGGTAATAGTCAAAAAGGGACTATTATCTGGAGTGATGGTAATTATAGAGTATGTGACACGTATTTAGACTGTAGGTCAGTTTAGTTTCGTTATACTCATAAATCGGTCCTATGTTGATTATAGGTAGTCGAGAATACTTGCAAAGCTCGGTAACTTACGTTATCATTTGTTGTACGCTTCTACGAGGTAAGATACACTATTTTGACACGCTGAGGGTTCAACAGCATGGTTTTCGTATTATAACTTCCTTAATGGTATTTTGTTACTTATAAGTATTCGGGAGTACACGGGAGGTTATATGGGCTATGCAAATGACCAATGAGGCCTGAAATGCAGTCCAATGATATGTGATGTTGTCTTATGAAATGAAATGCAATGTCTTATGATGAATTGATTTATGACACTTGTTGATGAGTATTGAAATGTGCATGTTTGTATGGCTTGTTCATCTAGTTCACTAGACTCTTTAAGTTGCCATGTCACGTGCACGTTTAAGGGCCCAAACGTAAAGATGTATAAACGTGATGATTGTTTAGGTTGTGTAAACACCTAATATATATGTGATGTGGAATCGAGCTCGTAAATTTAACGTGAAAGTGTTAAGCTTAACCCGTACTTGCCCTAGCCCGGTTAAGTGCGTTGATGTGGTTGCTCGGGTAGCTACTTGCAACGAGGTATAACGTGAAGAGTAATACGGGAGGTCTTACCAGCCCCATTGTCATTGAACATATGGATTACTCCTGGAATTGGCTTGCCATTCCTTAACGACATTGATGGACAGCCGCAAGGTGTGTTCATTTAGTCGGGTGTGACTTCAGTTACACTTAAATGATGTTATGATGTGTTATGTGATGATGTTAAAGATGTTTAGGCACAATTAGGGTGACCTATTTTGTATGAAAGCTGATGAATGAGATGATATGTGATGATATGTAATGATATGTCTTCTAATGTCGCAAAACGATCTTTATAATGTTTTAATTGGACAAATGTTTTCTAAACCTTGTATATTCTTACTTAGCTAATTCGTTAGCTAACACTTGTTTCTTGAAATGTGTTGTCCCCTCAGGTTTAGCAAGCTAAAGGTCGTTGATGAAATAAGGAGAGGCATGGGTAGATAGCAAGTGATGATGACATTAGTTTACCCATAGTTGCTACTCCATCTAGACTTTGATTTATGTTTTTGCAATTTTCAGATTTGGAATGTTTGATGATTGATTGCTTTATGTTGGGCAATCAATGGGTTTCCATTAGACTTATTCAATGATGTGATGAGTAACACCTTTTGAAAGAATAAACCAAACTGAATTTTTCTGGTTTGGACTTTTAAACGTTTTTCCGCTTTTTTGACACCGTTAGGTTAAAAATTTTGAAAATCCATATTTTTAAATGTTGGGTGTTACAGTTTTCCTTGGACGTGATTATGTATTCTAATCCTTGTATATCGTTAACGGTTGTTATCCCGACACTTGTTTCCTGTTACTTGTCCCTACGAACTCACCAACTTTATGTTGACCCGTTTTAGTACACTTTTCAGGTGAACAGGTTAGCTCAAAGATGTATTGGATGATTGATTGCTTGATTATGCTAGAATTGAATTTGGACTTGGACTTCTTGGATCCGTGATTCATTATTCCCGATTAGGGTTTATGCTTAGATGTGATTCGGTTACTTGCACTATTGAATGGTTCGTATGGATTTACTTGATCCTTTTATGCATTTAGTTTTACTCTACATAATTTACATGTCGTGATGTGCTATTTGTGTAACCCTCATGATTCCGCCTCGTTGGGGTGTTACATATATTCCTATTCAAATGTTTCCAACAACCGCATCGACCATCACCAATTTTCATAAGTTTTATGAATTTTGATGCACTCATTTTTTCCCCTCTTTTTTACAATTAAAATTGAATTTATATATATTCCAGATTTCGTAATATATATATATATATTATATGGCCGCTCCGATGCAACATAGTGGTACTCCCATCGCTAGCACCTTGTTTCTTTCTCGCTAATGACCACCACTACTATCGTCGACAGCTCCTGTCTTTCCGACTTTTGCTCTAAAATCGGAACAAGCAAAACTATTAAGAAAGTACATGATGTTTTAATATTTGTGATTATTAAGCACCAAGAAGAAAACGATGCATGTCTGCTGGATGTTTAGATTTAAAAATTTAAAGAAGATGAGGGATGCTTTATATTTATTTTTCTTATATGTGATATTTATTTTTTGTGAATTTTTACAATCAAAAGACCAAAATTTTTATGTATGTAGAAATCTTTGACTGTGTCTTAGGAATGATACAATGGATAGATAGATACATGTGTGTGTATCTATAGATATGCAAATGGGGATGAAGGTGAAATGAGGAAACTAAAAGTGTATTTTAATGGACGATTATACCCTCACGTGATATGCATGTGAGGGGTTTAAGGAGCAAAACTGACGGTTGTTAGAGGTAGGGATGACTGACAATAAAAATGAATAGCCCAGGAATACTTAGTGAGAAAAAAAAAGCATAAGGATGAAAATGCGAATAGAGCCAACCACAAGGACAATTTGTGATAAGGAAAATGATAAATCCTTCTAACCAATCATCCTAAAAATCCTCCTAATATATTCAATTGTTAACACATATAATCCACTAATTCTCTTTCCTAATCTCACCCCCTGATTTTCTACATGTCACGATCCCATTAATTAGGAGGATTTTTAGGCTAAACAATTAGGAGGATTGATCATTGCCGTTGTGATAATTTCTCTATATGATTATCAGAAGTTTAGAACATCCAACGTTGGGATGACTGCAAACATATTTAGAACTTTCACGGCTATTTTTGATAGTTTGATGATAATAAATATGCATATATTAGCAAATTTTGGAAGTTCCGTTGATAGGTGAATAAAATAGTTTGTTTTGTAATTGCGTAAAAAAAGGAACTTTGACATTGGCGTCAATTTTTGGATCGAGATACTAAGCTTTGGTATGCTAATAAGGAGTCACTATAAATGGTTATTACATATCTATGTAACTAAGATAACATATCTATGTTAGGTAAAAATCTCGTAAAATGTTTATTTAATGTAATGACCTTTTAAATTCTAGTTATTAGATGTACCTGGGTATATGTGACAACTATATAATCTGCCACGTATAAGTTTTTGATTAGTCAGTTACATCAAATATTTGGGATATGAAAGTTCATTACATGACATAGACATTTTACAAGATCTTTACATAACATTTATATTTGGTCATAGTTAGTTACATTAATATGCAATAATCTCTATACAAATAATTGTTATAATGAACAAACAAAATTTGGATTATACGACACAGGTGTTAGAACTGTAGTGTAGAATATGGATTATAGATCGACTACATAAAGATGAATATATACATATATATATATATATATGAAAACAAAAATTAGAAAGAACATTCAAGAACGTGTAAATAATGTTTACGGATAATTAATTAGTCCCCACTATGTCGTTCATGATTTAAAGGCCACCAAGACCCTCCGAGGATCTATTTGAATAAATACTATTACGATGTTCACGCGATGCGGTCAGGTTACGCTGATGGTCACAGTGACGAGTAGTGTAAGTTATTGATATAAAGTTAGATAATGTTTGATATGAGAAAATCATAAAGAATGAAAATTTAATAAAAAATAATAACAGTGGAGAAAAAAATATTTAAAAAGATAATTAATTATGTTATTTGGTAGTAACAAAGAATAAATATAATAAAATTAAAAAAAGTAATAATAATACAGTTAATACTTGTAACATCATAAAAATAAATAAAAAACAAATTCATTTTCATTCATTCTCTACAATTTATATATAATGGAGAGAATGAAAATGATTCAAAGTTCTCCATAGTCATTCTCATTCTCCATTATAAATAAACAAAGGAAGTGTAACACCCCAAAGTTTTTATGGTAAAGAAATTAACCCCTTTTTATAGTTTTGACATTAAATTAATTTCCTAGTATTTTATTTTTAGATATAGGGTTAATTTAGTTAGAACTTTAGCGAATAGCGGGTAAAAATACCCACAAAAATAGAAAAGGGCGTGGCAAGCCCATGAAGTGCCAGTCATCCATTCTTTGTGACTCACTCTTCCATTACTCTTATTCTCTACTTCTCCAAAATTTCTCTCTTCTCCTTAATTCTTTCAAATCAAAACTTAATTCCTTCAAGTTCAAGATAGAAACTATAATAATAATCATCACCAACAATCCTTATCAAACAAAATTGAAAAGTTAGGGTTTGTGGGTTAGTTGTGGTGGCCAAAAAGTTAAGAGAAAAAGGGGGAAGAAGAAATTCTATCCTAAAGTCTTAAATTAGCTCTTTGAACTTTTGAGGTATTGATATCCTAACCTACTTTTTATCCTTTCCCTTGAAATTAGGGTTCATGGAGTTACCCAATTGGGGATTTTGCTAGAAATTGATTTATGTATAATTTTCTCCCAAATTCTTAGATAACCTAGTTTGTCATTGAGTTGTATGATAAGATTGCCTAAGAATTTTATGTATTCACTTGATAAAGTTGATTTTTACTAATTGTTGAAATGATGATGCAAGTGGTAGATTGAGCTACCTAGTGAAATTGTTGAAAGTGAAAGTAACTCAATGACAAATGAGTTAGGTTTGGATTTAGAAAAGGCTAGTGATTAATAAGAATGACTAAGTTGAGTTAGTCAAGTTTGTGAATATAAGCTTATGCATATTATGATATGATTATAGGTTGAAGCTTGTAATTGTGCATTGCCATATTATCAGGTTATTGTTCAAGTCGCAGAGGAGGTGACTATATTTACATACCTTTGTGTATACGTTGGGTCAATTACCATACGATGTTGAGCAGTTTCCATGTGTGGTAATTGATTTGGCGTTAAGCCCATTTGGGGCATAGTGTTTATGAGGCCTAATAACCTCCGGGACCTAAGAATCCCGATATGTGATTCAGTGGGGCCTAAGAACCCCTTTGTGTATGAGGCCTAAGAACCTCCGGGACCTAAGAATCCCGATAGTTGTTATTGATTGTATTGATTAGCTTATATGGATCCATTTATAGCGTTAGAGTGCAAAGGTGAGCATGTAGGTGTGACACGACGGTGTCAGAGGTTACATGTAATAGTCCTTTGTGCGTTGCCATCCTTCCTGTTCATAAATGTATGCAAGTATATTCACTAAGCCTTTGTTTATATTTTAGTTGTTTCAATTTTCTTATAGGCGGTTCCGAAAGAAGGAACTGAGTTGATTTACTAGAAGCTTGAAGTTAAAGTCTTTTGGAAGAATTGAAGGTAGATTGGTACATTTGCGTAGATAATTAGAAGTCTCACCTCATATATGACTCTTGATACGTTTTTGGTCGTTTGGCAATACCTTGCTTCAGTTTGTTGGTACAGATTCAGGTTGTAAAGGTCTTTTGGTTGAGTCATATGCTTTTGGAAGTAAACTCGATCATTTTTGTTTGATTACCCAAGTTGGTCACTTGACCCATTTGGTGGTCAATGAAGTTGTGAATGTTGTATTGATGTTAAATCATGATGTAATGATGTTTTATACAATTTGAAGTCTTAGTTATGGTTTTAAAAGGTTTGGAAATGTGTCGAATGTGTTCCAAGTATTGGAGTGTGTCAAAATGAAGTTTTGGAAATTTTGGGCAGCAGGTACCCACTGCGCCGCAGTGGGCGAGTTTTGGAATTGTTGGTCGCAGGAACCCACTGCGCCGCAGTGGGTAAACACTTATAAAAATAAAAAAAAATCGTGTTTTCTTTTATCGAGTCCAGTCCTTTCAGAAGTGTATCTCATTCCCTTTCTTCTATTTCCATTCCTTCCTACCAAACTCGAGGTAATTAGGACAAGGACCAGAATTGTAGCAGATTGCGCCGCAGTGGGTAAACACTTATAAAAATAAAAAAAAATCGTGTTTTCTTTTATCGAGTCCAGTCCTTTCAGAAGTGTATCTCATTCCCTTTCTTCTATTTCCATTCCTTCCTACCAAACTCGAGGTAATTAGGACAAGGACCAAAATTGTAGCAGATTCACTTTAGAAATTAATGAATGTCATAAAAAGGATCTAATTTGCAACGATTCCAATGTGCTCGTCAGAAAAGGACCTAATTTGCAACAGGCTCATTTATGCTTGTTAGTGGCGGTTAAGCTGCTGGGTTGACTCTTTTTGACCGATCCCTTTACCTAAAATTTTCCACATGCTTAGGGGTGTAAATGAGACGAGACTGTTCGCAAGCTACCCAAAATCGACTCGCAAATTACTCGAAATTGACTCGGTTTTAGTCTAGCTCGAGCCTCAATATAGCCTCCTCGAAAAGTTCGTGAACTAAATCGAGCTTGTGCTTATTTACATTTTTACCTTTGAATATTATATATTTTTACATAATTACTATTCTACCAAGCCGAGCTTAATCGAGTCGAGCTTGAAATTGTCGAGCCTATAAAACAAATTTGATTTAAAACTTAATTTTAATTCTTAATCGAGTCGAGCTCTACAGTGTCGACACGTAAGGCGAGCTCGAGCTTGAAAATAAAGGCTCGGTCAAACTCAAGTTGAGTTTTACAATCCAGTCGAGCTCGAGCTTGGCATTGTGTCGGCTCGATTACACATGCACACATCCCCCCATGGCCCGTTTCCCATTTCATTTGTAAATTTAGACATTTAACCCATCAATCCTCACTTGCCATCAGCCATCACCTAGACTTATTTCACTTGAGTTTTTATTTGTGTTGCTAGCCAAGCCCCCACATTCACACTAGACAACTCCTTTTTTAATTTTTATTTGTTTGCTTGCCTTGGGAACGAAAGAAAAAGAGGGAGTAGCAGTTCACATATTTGATATTTTCAAATATATTGTAAACTTTGTATTTATGGAGCTGTAGCAGTCCAGCCGAAAGCAGTCCAACACCTTCATTTATTTTCTATTTGGGCCGAGAAGAGCACAAGCAGCCCGTTTGTATTTCTTGTTTGTTCTAGTAATCTAGTTTGTCTTGCGGCTAAAAAAAAATAGGAAGAATCTACCAATATATATATAATAAAGTCCTAAATTCATTCCTAAACAAATAACAACCTTTGGATGAACTCTATCTTTGATTTATAACCATTAGATCAAATTTAGTTATTTTATCTTTTTAAAATGACAATATTAATACTTATACTTTATATGATTACTCGAAATAAACCCTGAGAATCATTATAGTATTACAAATATAATAATAACAATCGTCTATTAAAACAACAACATTTGTTTCCAAATATATATTTAGTTATTTACCTCAGTTATCATCATAGTTCTAAAATTACGATCATCCGATAAAATAATGTATTTCTGTATGATCGTTGAAAAAACTTACCAAAGGCTTGATATTAAATGCAAAAACATGAAAAGTCAATCACACATGTAAATAGGATGAGTTACTTTTTATGTTCTAAAAGTAGGATTTTTGATTATTTTAATTTCTTTACTCATGCTACCTGGTTTTGCAGCTACTCTTTTTTTGTTTATTATTTTGCTACTTTCTATCTATTTTCTTTTCTCACTAACTATGAATTTATTTTTTGCATGAACTTCAAGGAGACACAAACTAGATTTGAACCTAACTTTGATTCAATAATAGAAAACGGTGCAATACAAGATGACAATTAAATAAACATGACATCATATCAAATTAAGCTATGTACGTTAAGAACGAGTACAATTTTGTTAATTTTGGTTGATCTTTTTTGCGTTGTCCACATTTACGAGACAACTAATAGACGATTATATATGTTGGTTTCTAAATAGTTCATGTATTAAGCTGAGGAATAAAAAGAGCCTTTAGGGAAATCACCGTTTTTGTCTTCGTAATTTAAGTAATTTTAAATCAAGGTTTAAAAACATCGCTTTTAAACAACATTGTTGGGCGATGGATAACATTCTAGCATGTGTCAAAAAAGAAAGTTGGTGAAATATGAAGCTTAAAGTTCAACGTATAAAGAACAATACGTACGGTGGTAATTTCGTCACGTCACCTCTCATAATCACGTTGGTTAATGGAAAATTCAAACCCATTACACAAAACTTATTGTTGGGAAAGAGTGAAACATGAAAGTCGAATTAGATATGTGGTGGACACTAATCATCCAACAAAAACCTCGTATATACGGACAATGCCGAAAGATCGGGCAAAATTCATGATCTCGGCCGTTCTCAACACAACTTTGATATGATGTAATACATCATGTTTAACTGTCATCTTGTATTGTACTGCTTTCTTTTAATTTATCAAATTAGTCTGTGTTGTGTTGAAGTTCATGAGAAAATGGACTTATAATTAGTGAGAAAATGGAGGGAAGAGGGAGTAGCAAAAAAGAAAACGACACAAGTGGCTGGAAAACAGATGGGCATGGGTAAAAATTAAAATAATCTAAAATCTTACTTTTAGAATAGAAAAAATCAAATCATCCTAGTTTTAGCCATAGTTTTCGGAACAATCCTATTCTTAGAATTTTTTCTTGAATCGCGACACGAAGTTTCAAGTCAAAAGAAAAGTTAATAATTTCATATTTACCCAACTTCAAGTAAACTTCTATCATCTTTGCCCAAAACACATAGTTTTGATGCCTAGGTGTCGTACACTTCAGTCTTCAGGTTTGGAACATTTTGGAGGAAAAAAAAAGCTTTTCATTAGTAGAATGTGCATTCTTGGAAATAAGATGTTACAAAAAAAATATGGCTTCGATTAATTGTACAAAATGCATTGAAATATGTAAATATTCAAACTTAAAGCTTAAATATAGTAAATGCTTTATATACAGTAGTAGAGATGAGCAAACAACCCGAAATCCAAATGAAACTGCCCGAACCTGGACGGGTCCGATCATATTCGTTTTCCGTTTTGCTGGTCGGACTAAAACAATACTAAATAGACAATTTGAATAAACTATTAAACTTTCAACACAAACAAGCTCGGTTGATGTCACCAAAACAATACCGATATCATCAAAAATAGCAAAATGATCGATCTGTATCATTATTTACCTGTAGCTAGTATAAACTCAATTCTTGTGCCAACTCCCGACATGTTCATAGCCAAACTCACATACACATGGTTCCTTTCAAAAAAAAGAAAAAAAGTTTGCATTTTTCAATAAGGGAGGAGAAGCCCGGAGGTGACTGCAATGAGCAGAAATTTCACTCATAGGACGGCCACCAGCTGCATTCGACGTTTAAACTTTTTTATTCATCTAAAGGGATATTTTAAAGCATAATTCAATTTGTTTATCTAATTAATTAGTGTATCAATTGTGGTAACATTCTTACATAATTACTATTATATATTATATATTTTTACATTTTTACCTTTGAATATTATATATTTTTACATAATTACTATTCTACCGAGCCGAGTTTAATCGAGTCGGGCTTAAAATTGTCGAGCCTATAAAACTAATTTGATTTAAAACTTAATTTTAATTCTTAATCGAGTCGAGCTCTAAAGTGTCGACACGTAAGGCGAGCCCGAGCTCGAGCTTGAAAATAAAGGCTCGGTCGAGCTCAAGTCGAGTTTCGAGCTTCGAGTTTTACGATCGAGTCGAGCTCGAGCTTGGCACCGTGTCGGCTCGACTCGGCTCCACTACACATGCACACATCCCCCCATGGCCCGTTTCCCATTTTATTTGTAAATTTAGACATTTGACCCATCAATCCTCACTTGCCATCAGCCCATCACCTAGACTTATTTCATTTGAGTTTTTATTTATGTTGCTAGCCAAGCCCCCACATTCACACTAGACAACTCCTTTTTTAATTTTTATTTGTTTGCTTGCCTTGGGAACGAAAGAAAAAAAGGAAAGTAGCAGCTCACGTATTTGATATTTTCAAATATATTGTAAACTTTGTATTTATGGATCTGTAGCAGTCCAGCCGAAAGCAGTCCAACACCTTCATTTATTTTCTATTTGGGCCGAGAAGAGCACAAGCAGCCAAGCCCGTTTGTATTTCTTGTTTGTTCTAGTAACCTAGTTTGTCTTACGGCTAAAAAAAATATGAAGAACTTCATATATATATACCTAATATTAAGACCTAAATTAGCGCGAAGCTGGTTAAGATAACGTATATTTTACTTTCTGTTGTTGAATCGCGGAAAAAATTGTTAGAATAGGATTGTTTTAAAAGATATGGCTAAAACTAGGATGAGTTACTTTTTATGTTCTAAAATTAGGATTTTTGATCATTTTAATTTCTTTACCCATGCCACCTGGTTTTGCAGCTACTCTTTTTTTGTTTATTATTTAGCTACTTTCTATCTATTTTCTTTTCTCACTAACTATGAATCTATTTTTTGCATGAACTTCAAGGAGACACAAACTAGATTTGAAACTAACTTTGATTCAATAACAGAAAGCGGTGCAATACAAGATGACAATTAAATAAGCATGACATCATATCAAATTATGCTATGTACTTTAAGAACGAGTACAATTTTGTTAATTTTGGGTGATCTTTTTTGCGTTGTCCACATTTACGAGACAACTGATAGACGATTATATATGTTGGTTTCTAAAACAGTTCAAGTATTAAGTTGAGGAATAAAAAGAGCCCTTAGGGAAATCATTGTTTTTGTCTTCTTGATCTAAGTAATTTTAAATCAAGGTTTAAAAACATCGCTTTTAAACAGCTTTGATGGGCGATGGATAACATTCTAGCATGTGTCAAAAATGAAAGTTGGGTGAAATATGAAGCTTATAGTTCAACGTATAAAGAACAATACGTACGGTGGTAATTTCGTCCCGTCACC
Organism: Erigeron canadensis; assembly: GCF_010389155.1. Classification (NCBI taxonomy): domain Eukaryota; kingdom Viridiplantae; phylum Streptophyta; class Magnoliopsida; order Asterales; family Asteraceae; genus Erigeron; species Erigeron canadensis. The sequence goes on from NC_057763.1 coordinate 7,366,011, forward strand.
TCACACAATCACGTTGGTTAATGGAAAATTCAAACCCATTACACAAAACTTATTGTTGGGAAAGAGCGAAACATGAAAGTCGAATTAGATAAGTGGTGGACACTAATCATCCAACAAAAACCTCGTATATACGGACAATGCCGAAAGACCGGGCAAAATTCATGTTCTCGGTCATTCTCAAGACAACTTTGATATGATGTAATACATCATGTTTAACTGTCATCTTGTATTGTACTGCTTTCTTTAATTTCTCAAATTAGTCTGTGTTGTGTTGAAGTTCATGAGAAAATGGACTTATAATGAGTGAGAAAATAGAATGAAGGGGGAGTAGCAAAATAGAAAACGACAAAAGTGGCTGGAAAAACAGATGGGCATGGGTAAAGAAATTAAAATAATCTAAAATCTTACTTTTAGAATGCAAAAATCAAATCATCCTAGTTTTAGCCATAGTTTTTGGAACAATCCTATTCTTAGAATTTTTTCTTGAATTGCGACACGAAGTTTCAAGTCAAAAGAAAAGTTAATAATTTCATATTTACCCAACTTCAAGTAAACTTCTATCATATTTACCCAAATCACACAGTTTTGATGCCTAGGTGTCGTACACTTCAGTCTTCAGGTTTGGAACATGTTGGAGGAAAAAAAAAGCTTTTCATTAGTAGAATGTGCCTTCTTGGAAAAAAGATGTTACAAAAAAAATATGGCTTCGATTAATTGTACAAAATGCATTGAAATATGTAAATATTCAAACTTAAAGCTTAAATATAGTAAATGCTTTATATACAGTAGTATAGATGAGCAAACAACCCGAAATCCAAACGAAACTACCCGAACCTGGACGAGTCCGATCATATTCGTTTTCCGTTTTGCTGGTCGGACCAAAACACTACTATATCATCATAAATAGACAATTTGAATAAACTATTGTTATGTCCCAGAGGTGCAACAGAATACCAAAGTATAATGTACACAAATAGTTGTAGAGGGGGGGTGAATACAACTTTTCGTTTTTCCTTAACTAACCTTTAAGAAAATGGTTTTAGAGATTCACAAAGATAGATATAACTTAATGCATTAAGTAGGAATCAATAAAATAGTAAAGGAGAATAAACATTCTTGAACACAGATTGCGTTTTTCAAATGTAATCCTTTATTAAGATTTAATCCATACAAAGAATTACAGGGTTGTTGCGGAAATAAGATAACCTACAATATCTAAACAACCCTATGAAATGACAAACAACAATCAGAAAATTCTGGCTCAAGAGAAGCAGCCCAGGCTGACTTCTCACAGACGAAGTTGTGTATAAGAGCAAAGAGAATTTTTTGTGAAGAATGATTCAAAGGAATGTCTCTACATATGCCTTCAAGGATTGTAGGTTTTATAGGCGAAAGCTTCAGTTTCTCCTGGTGTCCAAATAAGCCACGTATTGTTCTTCTGTTGGATGATCAGGGAATATTGGAACGTGCCTTCATCGTACTTGAGGTCCCCAAAACCTGCAACACGTCATTTTGATCGTCCAATGAGAGTATGGACACGCATATGTAAATAAACCACCAACCCAGATTCTAGGAACCTTCCTAGTAACGTTATACGTCCTTATCTATAAATCCAGGCTGTAATCTTTACTGATTGTTAGACACAGATTGCTCGTTTGTCAAGAGCAAACCTGTCTAAGTGTTTCTAAGCTGACTGCTAATCCCAAGCTTTCTTCCACCAACAACTTGATCTTCTATCTTCAATCCTCCTCTTTGATTTGGATTGAATGTTATAACCATTTGATGCAGCTTGAACAACACTTGCTTCCATAAGATATGACAATTACAAAGTATGAAGCGTAATCTGGGTCAGGGGCAACTCCAACATGGGGGCATTGGGGGCAATTGACCCCACCCCAATTTTTTTATAATGTAAATTTTTTTTATTTAGGGGTATATTTGGAGAATGAAGCTGGTTCAAATTGTAAACGGAAGGCTAGAAACTATGAGAACTGATGGCTGGGAACATTTGGAGAATGAAGTATCTATGTTCTGTCACAAGGACAACATTAAGATTCCAAACATGAATGATGCATATGAACTTCCAGGTATGATAAATAACTATAAGCTCTTTTTATTTGTGTAATGATAATATACATTTTCTAATTTTTAGAGCTTTTCCTAGGTCAACCTCGTCGTGTAGCTCATAAAGTAATAATTTGACATCATTACGAGATTGAAATATTCAAAGCCGTCATTGATTGGATGCTTCAAGAACTTAACAATAGATTTAGCGAGACGACCACTGAATTGTTATCTTGCATGGCTTGCTTGAGTCCTGATGATTCATTTTCGTCTTTTGATAAGGATAAATTAGTTCGTTTAGTTGAGTTTTATCCTTCAGATTTTTCACCCATGGATTGTAATGTTCTTAATGACCAATTTGAAACATTCTTGTGGGACATGAAATCTAGTATAGAATTTCAAGATTTGAAGGGAATTGGATGTCTTGCTGCAAAACTAGTGGAGAAAAAGAAACATGAGGTTTATCAATTGGTTTACAGGTTAATCAAGTTGGTGTTAGTATTGCCTCAGCTTCAGTTGAAAGGTCGTTTTCAGCGATGAAGCTTGTTAAAACTCGACTTTGTAACAAAATGGGTGATGACTGGTTGAATGATTGCTTGGTTACATACATCGAGAAAGATGTTTTTCAAGGTATTGACAACAAGCTTATAGTTCAAAAGTTTCAAACTGTGGATCCACGTCGTGGTCAATTGCCGAAAAGAGAAATAGGTAATTATTTATCTTTTGCTAAGTTATATTGAAAGTATATCAGATGCTATTGAAATTTATGTCTCACTATTTTCTTTTGTCCGTTACAGATAGCATCATGGGTAGATAATGTTGATACAATTTGTCTAAGTTTAGTGAATAGTTAGTGCTTTTGGTTATACGACGAAGTTGTAGTTGGATCGTTATGTCATCTTTTGGGGTTGTATTTTGGTTGCAATTGGATGGTTATTATTTTGCCAGTATATGAATTTATCGGAATTGGAACGTTATATGTAATATTTTTTACTTATATCATGCTTTAAATTTGCCCACTTACAGTAAAATTCCTGGCTCCGTCCCTGATCTGGGTCGCAAGCTGTGTCAGCTTAGGCTTACTCGGATTACAATACAAGAACCAAAAGATTTACAAGTGTTTACATACAGATTTGTCATCATTAAATTTACAACTTTCATTGGGACTCAACAATCTCCCCCTATTTGATGATGACAAAACCCTACATCCTTATCTAACTATCAGCTTACAAGGAATCAAAGTAAAATATTACTAACAGATTTGACCCTTTGAATCTTTTGGGTTCTTTTTGATTAGACTAGAAGTTGTAACAAGAAAAACTGATTGAATATATATAATGAGCATTTCAAAGGAGAATATCTTACAAACATTTCACTTAATTTCCTAAGATATCTACAGTTTCTTGTTTAACTTCAAATGAAGGGGCAACTGTTACATCAACCATTCTATCCAATCCTTCCTCAATGAGAAACTGCTCGTACCCATTACCTTGTTCACCAAAATTGACACAGAATCTGTACAAGGTAAATAGGTGCATTGTTGGTACCTGTTTCAGCTCAGCAGTTCTTTGAAATACAAGTTGCCCTCTAGCATTTGCAAAATACATCCCATGCTCAGGCTCAGTAATGTGCAATCCACACTTTGCATCTTGAGTGCTAGTAGGCAGAGACAGATTCAGATGACCAAGAAGTTTAACTAGAGCTTCAGGTGCCAATTGCTCAAGTAGCTCTGAAGGGTTCAATTGCCTGATGAAATCTGTGTGATCCCCTTCAGGACCATCAAGCTTGACATGTTTTGTTCTTCTTTTCAAAGGCTCTTCAGTTTCATCTTTTTCCATGTCATAGTATCTTGGTTTTGGAAGACTTGAGACATCAATCTTGTTTTTCACAATAACAGCCAACTTCTTCTCAAGTGCTTCCAAGATAGTCTCTCTATGAATGCTAGGTTGTTTATAGATGATATCATATAGCTCAACCCACTCAGTGTAACCTAGATCAAACAGCTTGTCAAGATCATAGGTTTCCCAAGTATTTTCATAGCCTTCTCTAGTACATCTGGTGCTTGGAGGATTGATTTTTCCTTCTTTTTAATACAACCTGAAGGATGGTCTTTGGATACTTTCTGTGATTCAATCTTTCCTTTGTTTTCTTGATATCCACAGCTTCCCATCCAGCATGAGCTTTGGAACTCTCCCTAACATCCTTGACCTTCTGTGATGGTTTGGAGTGAACCACCACCTTCTTCTTCCCTTTTCTTTCTGCAACCTATCTCTTTGATCTCACAACTGGTAATACTTCCTCATCTTCCTTATTAAATTGTTCTTGAAGTGCTTTGGCCAGTTTAGGATCAAACTCAAGAGCTGTCAACTTCAATCTTTCCATCCTGTCTTCCACAATCATCTTGTATGCATCCTTGATGGATACATTCATCTCTTGAGCTCTTTCTGCAGCAAACTCCCAGTCTTTTTCTTCTTGAGTCAAGACCTTCACACCACTTGAGCCTTCACCAGATACTCTTTTCCTCATCATAAATTGACTCAAAGTGGTGGTGTCATCACTAGAAGTTGAATCAGCAACTTCAACTTCTTTGGAAGCTGGGACAGCTTGTGCAGGGACAGATTGCGAAGACTTTCCTTTCTCAGCATCCTCTCCTTCATCAAATTCCTTCCTTATCTTTCCAACAACATTCATCACAATATCAGTTTCCTCCCCCTCAACATTATCACATCTCCTAACAGCTTCCTCATTCTTTCCTTCAGATCTTTCACCACCAGACTCAGACTCTGGTATTTTTATCTTGTCCTCAGCTTCCACATTTGGATTAGAGCCATAGACAACCATTCATCTATCTTTGGCCTCCCTTTCTCTTCTGGCCTTGGCATATCTTGCATCCAACTTCTTCAGATACTCAGCAGTCTTTTTCTCTACTGCAATCCTTTCTTGCTCAATTTCAGCCTCACTCCTTTCACTTCTTTTCTTCTCCCCATTTTTGTCATCATCGGGAGCGAAGGAGCTTACTAGAGTAGCAAAGATTCCACCGAGTCTTGTATTTAACATGTCAATTCTGAAGTTGTTTACAGACCAGGATCTGTGTAGATCAATGAAATCATTATGAAGGTTGACCATGTTAGATTGTACACCTTAAGAGATATCCACCAACTCTTTCTTGAATTCAATTTGTGACTTGTTAGAATTTTTGAGTTCAATGGATACATCTATAGTGAACTTGATTGCATTCTTCTCAATCTGACCTAGAGTACTCTTGTTTAATTCATTTTGTTCAATCATTGCTTTAGTCAACCCATCAAGAGACTCTGTCAGCTTGCTCTGGCTCTTCTCCATATTCTCAAGTGCCTTTATCACCCTTTCTTCAGTTTCTTTGTGATCTTGACACAGCTTCTCTACCTTCTTATCCGTCAATTCCTGATCCTTTTGGATCTTGACCAAGCCTTCAACCAACTTTAAGTTCTCAACCTTAGAGGTTGATATGAACTCAGTGAGTTGATTTACCATTTCTAAGAATGAGATAGTGGCAGCTTGGGAAGAACTTGCAGTTGGCCTAAAGGCCACTGACTCTGGAAAGAGCAGCCTGCAATCCTTAAAATCAGGGTCATTGGGCTCATATAGAAGGGGGTGGAGGCTAAGGGAGTTTTGGTGCATTTTCTCATGAGAGTGAGTCTCATGAGCAGATCTTTCAGAAATGATGTTGAGTTGTTCAGTCTGAGTAGGATTGACATGAGGTTCAGATTGAGGGCCAGTGGGAATGTGTTGATCATGATGTTCATCAACTCCTCCAGTGGCATCTTCTATCAGATCATCCCTTGAGGATGGATAGGCAAGCTCTTCATCGAATGAAGAATCACTTCCGGAGATAGTGATTTGATTCTCATTGACATCCTGAGGACCATCAATGGTTCCCTTTGCTGCACAAGGGGCTAACATGACCTCCCTAAAGAGAGCCATGTAACCTACAGGATCCCTCTGTCCAAGGACAGATGAAGACACAGACCCTGCAGGTGTAATGTTAAGGGTAGATGATTGCCCTTCAACAGAGGTGTGTTATGTCACCAAAGTATCACGACGGAGGATTGAGGCCTGTACCCCTCCTTGTGATCTGGAAAGGGCATTGACAACCAGTGTAGACTAAGAGTGTAAGAAAGTAGGAGTCTGATTAGCTTGGGGAATGAGAGCAGTGTCACTTAGGCGTTCGATACTAACATCCTTTGGCTGATCATCCTCAGTTAACATGTGCACAGACTCTGACTCCTTTTGGATCTGGGCAGGATCCTCTGGTGTCCCTTTAGTGATATCATCAACCTTTTGGGAGGCTGATGATGGCGAATTAGGCTTAGACACAGTTTGACCTTGGGAGGAGGTCTTTATTCCAATGCCTTCACCTTGTTTGGAGGGTTGGACAGATGTAGTTGTTCCCTTTATCTCGTCTACACTCTTTTGGGAGAGTGCAGATGGGCGTGGTGAAATCGGCCTATCAGCTTGGGTGGCAGAGTCAGCTTGGGAACGTTCCTCAGTTTCCAATGCACCTTGGGAGACTATAATTTTTATGGTTGTTTTGTCAACCCCTAAAGCTGATACATTTCTTTTGGATCTTTTCTTTTTGTATACATTGAGAGGTACTAAGTCCTCAACAATGGGTCTTTTGGAGGCGGATTTGGAAATGGTGGATGAGGGTATGGCTAGTGTGGCTGATGTTGTGGCCAACTCTTCACCCTCAGAAGAAGAAGAAGGAGTAGATTTGGAGGAGTTTAAGGGTTCAAGAGATTGAGTACCTTGACTCTCCTAATTGGTAGATTGAGTGTTGGACTTAGATCGCATCAAAGGAGAGGCAACTTCCTCTAATGCTTGTTCCCTTTGTCTTCTCCTTCAAAAATCAAGGTAAACCTGCATTGCTTGGGTTAATCCCTACACAGTTACCTTGGGACTGTTAAAAATATTAGTATTAATGGCCTTGCACTCCACAGTCTGGCCAGTTGCCAAACTGAAGTCGCCATCAACGATTGCTTCGATGATGAGACCAAGAATTCTACCATAAGGTATGGTAAAAGTCTTATTGTTGACTCGGCCAACTAAGTCTTTAAAAATAAGTCCTGCATAATCTACTCTGGTCATAGTGACCAAGGAATGAAAAAGTTGTAATTCGAGAACATTAGGCTGATCAAAACTGCTTGCCTTCATTTGTAAAGATTTACATAAAGTACTTAGAAGATAATTCCAAATGCTAGTTAAATATTTCATTCTAACCACTGAAGCAAATGGACCTGAATATCCACAAATAGGTAAAATGTTTTTGGCTTCAGTGTGAGAGACAACATTTTAATAATCATTTTCAGGCATGTAAGACAGTTCAAAAGCAGACCTAAGTCTTCTTAAAGTAATGAATACCTATTTCTTACCATTAAGGATGGTGCCTCGAATTACGGCATGTCCTTTCTTCGTCTGACCCACCATACAGCTCGCACAAAATTCGTAGAGCATGTCCTGGTACACCACATCTGGCTTTTCAATCAACATCTTGCCAAATGGATGATGCCATAAAAAGGCAACAATTTTATCATAACCTTCTGCCCAAGAAGGTGGATGAACATTGGCGGAGACAAGATTGACGATCTTGATTTTACCAGTATCAAGATCAGTCGGGCTTACAACTACATCAGAACCGACAACATAGGGTGGAAGCTTGACAGCACTTACCGGAGCTGGGTGTCAAAACCCAGATTCAGATGAAGAATCATTATTGTTAGAGTTATTAGCAGATTGAGATGATGATGATGAAGCCATGAGATTATAATGAAATAGAAATAAGAAGATTGATTTAAATTCAATGAAACAAAAATCAGATTAGAGAAAACAATAAGAAAGTGTGAACAATGCAATTTATTTGGGACTTAGGTTAAACAGAGTATATATATATTCGGATAAAATAAATATATATTTAAAATAATCGTTTGGAGGGAAGAGAGAGAAATAATGTGATTGGGTGAAAACAACTAGTGGAGGGTACTTTTGCAGTAAAAGTCCATTGCCTCCACACGTGTCACTCATTCACCAGGTAAATAAGTTAAACTAAATTAAATAATATAAATAATAAAACGCACTGAGATATTTAATAATAAAAACAACTCCCAAGCTGGGTCAGACTCAGCTTACCCATTTTAACTTGATTTTTACCAAGTAAATACAGGTAGTCTGTGTCAAACACAGCTTGCCCTTAAAACTTTAACAAAATTCAAAGGGGTTGAATTTATCATTACTTAACACACTGCCTTTTACATATTTAGCATACCCAGTTTACTTATTAGAAAATTGAACCTGTTTTCATCCAATGGCTTGGTAAACAAATCAGCAAGCTGATTCTCAGTAGGAATTGAATGCAGTTCAACATCTTTCTTCATTACATGATCTTTGATGAAATGATATCTGATATCGATGTGCTTGGTCCTAGAATGAAGTACAGGATTATTGGAGATTGCTATGGCACTTGTATTGTCACAAAATATTGGAGTTTTAGAGGCAGTGACACCATAGTCTTGAAGTTGAAATTGCATCCACAAAACTTGTGAACAACAACTCCCTGCAGCAACATATTCAGCTTTTGCGGTGGAGATAGAAACTGAATGTTGCTTCTTACTAGACCAGCTTACAAGTCTATTGCCAAGCAATTGACAAGCTCCAGAAGTACTTTTTCTATCAATCTTGAAGCCTGTAAAGTCAGAATCTGAATAGCCAATTAGATCAAATACAGAGTCTTTGGGATACTAGAGACCCAGATTGGGACCACCTTTAAGGTATCTAAAGATTCTCTTCACAGCTTTAAGAAGTGATTCTTTAGGATTAGCCTGATATCTTGCACATAGACATGTAGCAAAAATAATATCTGGTCTACTAGCAGTCAAGTAAAGTAGAGAGCCTATCATACTCCTATAAGCTATAATATCAGTGGGTTTGCCACTTTTATCTTCACTCAGCTTATCACCAGTTCCCATAGGAGTTTTCATAGGAAAGCATTCACTAAAACCAAAGTTGTTCAATAGATCATTAACATATTTTCCTTGATTAATGAAAATACCATTTTTAGTCTGTTTAACTTGTAAACCAAGAAAATAATTAAGTTCTCCCATCATGCTCATCTCATACTTTTTAGACATTAGTTCAGAAAACTTTTTGCAAAGTCTTTCACTGCTAGACCCAAAAATTATGTCATCTACATAAATTTGTACAAGTAGAATATCACCATTATACTTTCTCAAAAATAAAGTCTTGTTAACATTACCTCTTTTGAACTTGTTTTCTAATAAGAATTTAGATAAAGTATCATACCATGCTCTTGGAGCTTGTTTAAGGCCATAGAGAGCCTTGTCAAGCTTATACACATGATTAGGAAACTTTGAACTTTCAAAACCTGGAGGTTGTTCAACATAGACTTCTTCTTCTAATTTCCCATTCAGAAAAGCACTTTTCACATCCATTTGATAAACCTTGAAGCCTTTGTGAGCAGAGTAAGCCAAAAACATTTTGATGTCTTCTAGTCTTGCCACTGGAGCAAAGGTTTCATCATAGTCAATCCCATCTTCTTGTCTGTATCCAAGAGCTACTAATCTTGCCTTGTTTCTGGTCACAACTCCTCTTTCATCCATCTTGTTTCTGTAGACCCATTTGGTTCCAATCACAGTTTTAGAATGATGAGGTCTTGGAACAAGTTCCCAAACCTTGTTTCTTTCAAACTATGTTAATTCATCTTGCAGCATTTACCAAGATGGATCTGACAGAGCTTCAGCAACCTCAGTTGGTTCCATTTTACTCACAAAATTGACAAACATGCAGAAATTGCCTGTTGCCTTCCTTCTTGTTTTTACACCAGATAATGGATCACCAATGATTTGGTTGATGGGATGGCTCCTTGTCCATTTTGTAACATGATGTGTATTATTCGATTCTTGGACAATGGGCTGACTCACATTAGACGTTCCAGCTTGATCATTTTAAGGAATCAAATGGTCAGCTTGGATTGGAGTTGATGGAATAGAGTCAGCTTGGGAGTCATTTGATGGAATTAGATTCACCTCTTGATTAGGAGTAGGATCAGATTGCATATTTTCAAAAATTGGTAACTCTTCTTCTTCAAATATTTGCTCCCCTTGAGTTTGAGCATTCTTCTTTTCAATTGGTAGATTAGAGGGAGGCTCATTTTCAGGAACAACCAGTTCTTCAAAATCAGTATTGTCATCTTCAAGTAGAAAGTAGTCTGGCTTGGAGCAGCCTTCATCAATTGTCACATTTACAAAGTTTTCAATAGTTTTGGTTCTTTTATTGTACACTCTGTAGGCCTTCATCATTGTGGCATATCCAAGTAGGATACCTTCATCTGCTTTCTCATCAAATTTTCCAAGATGGTCTTTTTAATTTAAAATAAAGCAAGGACTTCCAAACATCCTTAAGAAACCAATTTCTGGTTTTCTCCCCCTGAGAAGTTCATATGAAGTCTTCTGGTGTCTTTTCACAATGAGAGATCTGTTTTGAGTGAAGCAAGCTGTGTGAATTACTTCAGCCCAAAAATGAGCTTTGACATTGTTTTGTGCCATCATGGATCTGGCAGCTTAAATAAGAGTTCTGTTTCTTCTTTCTACAACACCATTCTGTTGAGGAGTCCTTGCTGCTGAATAAACTAATGAAATACCTTTTTCACTGCAAAATGAATTAAGTGTGACATTTTTAAATTCAGTTCCATTGTCACTTCTTAACTGCCTAACAGGCCTTTTGTAGAGTATTTCAGCTTGCTTAATGAAATGAATGATACTGTTAGCAGCATCACTTTTGTGCTTTAGAAAGAAAACCCAGGTATATCTTGAATATTCATCAACAATGACCAACGTATATCTCATTCCAGTGAATGTGGGAGTACTTATTGGTCCAAACAGATCCATATGCAGCAAATCCAAACAACTATCAATGGTTGAGCATGTTTTTGATTTGAATAAAGCTTTGTGTTGCTTTCCTTTCTCACAAGGACCACACAGCTTGTCCTTCTCATACTTAATCACAGGAAGACCAGACACCAACTCTTTCTTACACAACTTGTTGATGTCTTTGAAATTCATATGAGACAGCCTCTTATGCCACAACCAATTTAGCTCATCTTGAGTCTTTGACATGAAATAGACTTCTTTTGTGACAGTTGGATTTCTCATGTCAAATGAATATAAAGACTCATCTCTGTTTGCAATTAACACCACATTGCCTTCTAAATCCAAAACTATACCCTTATCAGAACGAAATCTTACTTCATAGCCAGCATCACACAATTGACTCACACTTATCAGATTGTGCTTCAGACCGTTCACATAAGACACCCTTCTGAAGGTAAGGGGACCATTTGAAAGAATACCAAATCCTTCTGTCCTTCCTTGGGAATCATCTCCAAATGTAACACTAGGACCAGCGCTTGTCCTAAAGTTACATAGCAGGGACTTACATCCGGTCATATGCTTGGAACACCCAATGTCCAAGTGTCAGTTATGTGCATCATGATAGCCCTGCATTTTCAATAAGATATTAGTTCATTTTGGGAACCCATCCAAGGATGGGTTCACCAGAGCTGACCACAGGGTCTGACTCAGATTGGGAAACAGAACCAATATTCTTATCACATTTAGAAACCCATTGTTGCTTAAGCTGACCTTTGCCAGATTTGAAATTCTTTCTTGCAACATTTAGATATTCCTTTTGAACAAAACCTTTGCCTATTCCAGATTTCTTACATTCAGACCTTAATTTACTTTGATCAACAATATTTGAATCAGACACACTTGCAAGTAAATTAGTGTCATTAGAAATCTTACCTTTTCTGGACTCAACATATTTAGAAATTATTTTGTCAGAGTCAGATTTGAGGTGATTTGGATTAGACACAGATTCGGTTGGTAAAACATTTCCATTTGAAACAGACTTCTCATTCTTCAACAGCTTGTTTTTCTCTTTTGGAACACTATGATCCCTAACTTGTCTCTTATTCTTTTTAGGCACATTATTGTTTGTTTTAATCTTAGAATTTGACACAGATTGAGTAATTGACAGTTTTGATAAATCAAGAGTTTCCTCAGGTTTTAATTCAATTACCGTATTAGATTCAGACATAGCTTCAGCAATGGTTTGACCAATTTTCTCAGGATCATTAAACCCAATACCAGACTTCTGAACCAATATAATTGGTTTAGAGTTCTTTCCCTTGGTTTGTATCTTGGGTGGTGAAGGAGGCTGATAACAAGGTTCCATGGCATAGACTTCACTGATAGCAATAGCTCTATCACAGTTTGAACTTGATGAGGAAATTGCACATTAACACATTTTGCAGCTCTTTTGGAACCAGTGCACCATGATTCAGTTATATGCTTGATTTTCAAAAACTTTTCTTCTGAAGTTTTAGCTTCAGTGACCAAAATCGCATTTAATTGTTTTTGAGCCTTTATTTCATATTCAAGTTTTTCAATGGTGAAATTCTTTGAGCTGACTTCTTGTTTCAAAATTGAGATTTCCTTTTTCAGTTCTTGATTAAAATATTTTTGTAAAAGAACCTTATCACCAAGTCTATTTAGCCTTGACAGTTTTTCATTGTCACACAAATTTGAAAAGATATTTACCTCAGGTGGAGCAGTCTGACTTGAAAATGCCTTGTGAGCTGACTCAGATTGTTGTTGAATCTTGACAAGATCCTTAGCAAACTTTTCTTTAGCCATAAAGCACTTGGCATCCTTATACTTCTCATCATCAGAGGAAGTGGCACTCTCAGCCCAGTCTTTGGCTATCAGACTCTTCTCATCTTTTTCAGCTTTCTTACTCAGCTCAGCCACTTGAGCTTTCAAGGCCTTGTATTTGGTCTTGAGCTTTGAGTATTTTTCATTTCTTCCATCTTTGGATGGCACAGCTTGAGAGGACTCCTTGGATCTGCAATCATCAGCCATGTGTCCAGTCTTACCACACTTATAGCAAGTGACCTTGGACATGTCAAATGGCTTCTTGGTCTTATCAGCTTGCCCACTTCTACCTCTTCCTTTGAATTTGTTGAACGATTTCCTTCTTATCCTTTCAGCTAACAAAGCCACTTCATTGGCTAAGTCCTCACCATCAGATTCATCACAATCAGACTCAGAACAAACAGAATTAGTTTTAGAAATCACAGGTACAGATTCATTGATGCATGGAATGATCTCATTAGAAATTGAACTAGGGTGTTCAGTCATAGATGCAACAAGTGCACTAGCAGGCTAACTATAAGAATCACCCATAGCAATTAGTTTCTCAGCTTCTGAACATTCTTGATTATGAAGTAAACCAAAAAGTCCAGGGAGATCAAGATCTTGATACACAGAACTTAGTTTCACAGAAGAAATATAATTATTCCATTTAGGTGGTAATGAATCAAGAAATTTACTTTTCAACACATCAGTTTTCTTAGTAATTCCAACAGCAGCTAAATCATTCACTAAAGCATTAAAGCGGGTATGAGTGTCAGTCAAGGATTCATTTCTCAATGAGAAAAATCTCTCATACCTCCTAGTGAGAGTAGTAATGGTAGATTCCATGGAGGTAGAGCAACCCTAAAACATGACAGTCAATGTACCCCACATTTTCTTTGCTGTAGAACACATTTTAATTGAATGGTAAATGTCTTTAGGCAAAGCTTGGACAATGAAGTTACGTGCCTTCACATCCAAGTTGGCCAATCTCTTATCCTCATCTCCCCAATCTGCCTTGTCCTTAACAATGGATTTAACTGTGGCAGGAATGGTTGGGTGACCTTCCCTGACCACAGCATCAACCACAACAGTCGATGTAGGAACACAAGGACCATCCACAAGAATGTCAGACATATTGTTGTCGATGGATTCAAGAAACAAAGACATACGACCTTTCCACCCACTGAAATCATCTTTATCAAACATGGGTGGTCGGGTAGAAGAACCATTATCAACATACGATGACATTATGCTTTACAAAAGGAAAATAAGCAAGAATCAAGTCAAGTTAATTTTTAACCCCTGCTCTAATACCATTTGTTATGTCCCAGAGGTGCAACAGAATACCAAAGTATAATGTACACAAATAGTTGTAGAGGGGGGGTGAATACAACTTTTTGTTTTTCCTTAACTAACCTTTAAGAAAATGGTTTTAGAGATTCACAAAGATAGATATAACTTAATGCAGTAAGTAGGAATCAATAAAACAGTAAAGCAGAATAAACATTCTTCAACACATATTGCGTTTTTCAAATGTAATCCTTTATTAAGATTTAATCTATACAAAGAATTACAGGGTTGTTGCGGAAATAAGATAACCTACAATATCTAAACAACCCTATGAAATGACTAACAATCAGAAAATTCTGGCTCAAGAGAAGCAGCCCAGGCTGACTTCTCACAGACGAAGCTGTGTATAAGAGCAAAGAGAATTTTTTGTGAAGAATGATTCAAAGGAATGTCTCTACATATGCCTTCAAGGATTGTAGGTTTTATAGGCGAAAGCTTCAGTCTCTCTTGGTGTCCAAATAAGCCACGTATTTTTCTTCTGTTGGATGATCAGGGAATATTGGAACGTGCCTTCATCGTACTTGTGGTCCCCAAAACCTGCAGCACGTCATTTTGATCGTCCAATGAGAGTATGGACACGCATATGTAAATAAACCACCAACCCTGATTCTAGGAACCTTCCTAGTCACGTTATACGTCCTTATCAATAAATCCAGGCTGTAATTTTCACTGATTGTTAGACTCAGATTGCTTGTTTGTCAAGAGCAAATTTGTCTAAGTGTTTCTAAGCTGACTGCTAATCCCAAGCTGTCTTCCACCAACAACTTGATCTTCTATCTTCAATCCTCCTCTTTGATTTGGATTGAATGCTATAACCATTTGATGCAGCTTGAACAACACTTGCTTCCATAAGATATGACAATTACAAAGTATGAAGCGTAATCTGGGTCGCAAGCTGTGTCAGCTTAGGCTTACTCAGATTACAATACAAGAACCAAAGGATTTACAAGTGTTTACATACAGATTTGTCATCATTAAATTTACAACATTCATTGGGACTCAACAACTATTAAACTTTCAACACAAACAAGCTCGGTCGATGTCACCAAAACAATACCGATATCATCAAAAATAGCAAAACGATCGATCTGTATCAATCTTTACATGTACCTAGTATAAACTCAATTCTTGTGCCAACTCCCGACATGTTCGTAGCCAAACTCACATACACATGGTTCCTTTCAAAAAAAAGAAAAAAAAGTTTGCATTTTTCAATAAGGGAGGAGAAACCCGGAGGTGACTGCAATGAGCAAAAATTTCACTCATAGACCGGCTACCAGCTGCATTCGACGTTTAAACTTTTTTATTCATCTAAAGGGATATTTTAAAGCATGATTCAATTTGTTTATCTAATTAATTAGTGTATCAATTGTGGTAACATTCTTACATAATTACTATTATATAATATATATTTTTACATTTTTACCTTTGAATATTATATATTTTTACATAATTACTATTTTACCGAACCGAGCTTAATCGAGTAGAGCTTGAAATTGTCGAACCTATAAAACTAATTTGATTTAAAACTTAATTTTAATTCTTACGGTGGTAATTTCATCTCGTCACCTCACATAATCACGTTGGTTAATGGAAAATTCAAACCCATTACACAATACTTATTGTTGGGTAAAAGAGCATGAAAGTCGAATTAGAAATGTGGTGGACACTAATCATCCAAAAAAAACCTCGTATATAAGGACAATGCCGAAAGACCAGGCAAAATTCATGATCTCGGCCGTTCTCAACACAACTTTGATATGATGTAATACATCATATTTAACTGTCATCTTGTATTGTACTCCTTTCTTTTAATTTATCAAATTAGTCTGTGTTGTGTTGAAGTTTATGAGAAAATGGACTTATAATTAGTGAGAAAATAGAAGGAAGGGAAGTAGCAAAATAGAAAACGACAAAAGTGGCTGGAAAAACAGATGGGCATGGGTAAAGAAATTAAAATAATCTAAAATCTTACTTTTAGAATGCAAAAATCAAATCATCCTAGTTTTAGCCTTAGTTTTTGGAACAATCCTATTCTTAGAATTTTTTCTTGAATCGCGACACGAAGTTTCAAGTCAAAAGAAAAGTTAATAATTTCATATTTACTTAATAATTTCATATTTACCAAACTTCAAGTAAACTTCTATCATATTTTTCCAAATCACATAGTTTTGATGCCTAGGTGTCGTACACTTCAGTCTTCAGGTTTGAAACATGTTGGAGGAAAAAAAAAGCTTTTCATTTGTAGAATGTGCCTTCTTGGAAAAAATATGTTACAAAAAAACATGGCTTCGATTAATTGTACAAAATGCATTGAAATATGTAAATATGTAAACTTGAAGCTTAAATATAGTAAATGCTTTATATATAGTAGTAGAGATGAGCAAACAACTCGAAATCCAAACGAAACTGCCCGAACCTGGACGGGTCCGATCATATTCGTTTTCGGTTTTGCTGGTCGGACCAAAACAATACTATATCATCATAAATAGACAATTTGAATAAACTATTAAACTTTCAACACAAACAAGCTCGGTCGATGTCACCAAAACAATATCGATATCATCATAAATAGCAAAACGATGGATCTGTATCATTCTTTACATGTAGCTAGTATAAACTCAATTCTTGTGCCAACTCCCGACATGTTCATAGCCAAACTCACATACACATGCTTCTTTTCAAAAAAAAAAAAAACAAGTTGTACTTTTCAATCAGGGCGGAGAAGCCCGAAGGTGACTGCAATGAGTAGAAATCTCACTCAGTGACCCGCCAGCATTCGAAGATTAAACTTTTTTATTCATCAAAAGGAATATAATAAAAAACCATGATCCTCTTAGTGTATCAATTGTGGTAACATTCTTGTGGAATGCCGTAAGGGAAGCGATTATAGTCCTTGCAGTAATCATAAATCATTTGATTTTCTTGAACCCATTTCAGCTTTTTCTTGTTACTTATATCCAAGTCTTTTTGTGTATACCAATCTTGATTTATAGTTTTTGAGCTTCCTGATATGCAACTAGACTCGCCATTCATCCAAACACAACCTCGAGCATTATAATTTCGGAACCATGCTTTAAAAGGAGCCTCTGTCCAATTTGTCTTTATCGCGCCCCCTCTAGTGGCCCATTGATCCGCGTTCCAAAGACTCGAGTGCACACTCATTGGCAAATCCTTCATATATGGAACTCCAATCGATTCCAAGTTTTTGAACACTCTTATAGGCGTCCCATCAACATAAATTCTAAACAAAAAGACATATGTCGAATTAAAATCATGTTGTTATAAATTATAAGAACAAATGTGGCATTATATATAATAATTGGAGAAATGATCCGTAACGTAGAATTGTGAAAAGAAAAATATGGCCCCTAAAATTTAATAAGTGTTCATATTAAGTCCCCAGTCTATGAGTGTAGCAGTATCTAACTTAAGTATTAGTTTTAGTACCTTTGTTTTCCCCTGTTCATAGCAATTTAGTTAAACCGAAAATAAAAAGGATTTAAGTTTTACCCTTTTACTTACACAATCATAAAAGGGTTCCAGGTAATTGTATACGTGTGAAAACTTGATGTGGGATCAAACCAAAGGTGAAATTGTTGTTCTCTACAACCGCTTCCTTTCGTGTAAATGTTTGTATGAACCGTATAAGGATCACCCGTTAGATTTCCCAAGAATTCGATGTCTATCTCATCACGATTATCACCTTCTGATCCTAACTGGACAAAAACACACCAATGCTCATTAGTGTTTCACACAATTTAAAATCACATTGTTGGATTCTATACAAGAAAATGTATTAAAAACCTACATAAAATGCGGTGACAGTGCCAGCAGAGTTTCCAGAAATAAGCTTGATCTGCATATCGATTCTTGAAAATAGATACGCTTTCTTAGATTGGATCCCAGAACCAGAGTATCCATCAAGAGACAACATTAAAACTTTTCCGTTCTTATGAATGTTTCCAGGGCCATTGCCCCATGATATGTCAAAATCGCGATAGAAGTTGGTAGAAAATACATATTTCATACAACTCAAGATTGAAATTGACAGTATAATCAAGGTACTATATGGAGTAGACATCGCTGCTGTTTTTTATTTTGGCAATTGGCAATATGGAGATGTTTTTGTCATGAACCTTTTATATAGCAGCGTAGAGAGCTAAAAATAAGTTATTTAGTTGGTTATTACATAAAACTTGAAACCTTCAGCCTGATTTTTCTGACTCGTTTAAGGCTTGATTAAAAAAGATACGCGGTAATATATACAAAAAGCGATGTTTCAATGTTATATCGTGTGGCTAGATCCAAAGACTAAATTTGGAATGGAAAACCATCGTCACATGTATCAAACTTTTGTAACTAATAGAATTAAGCTTAGAAGTTTCCCAATGATATTTTTTATTAGTTTTGTTACATGAGTCTTACATCAATTTTAAGATTGATTTCAAATTTAAATATGTATACTTTTTAATTAAACAAATGTTACTTTTTTTTTTCTTTAATCTTTTCGTTCTTTCAATTACCCAATATGTTTTTACTCTAACAACTATCATTATCCATGAATTCATTAAATGTCTCAAAATACCACTACCCCTAAGATGGCGTTATCTCACACACACAACAAAAAACACAAACATGTTTTAATTTACAGTCTTCACCATCATACACTCACTCACACAACCACCCTTTTCACTCAACCGGTAACAGATCATCCAACTACCGTTTTTAAAAGATATTGTCGCAATGCGCGAGTAGCCTTCTACATATTACCTACAATCAAGTGCCCTGTTACAAAGGTTAAGATTATGCGTTTTATAAGTTTAAGCCTATAACATTTGTTTTCTGCTAACTTTTTTAGTATTATTTATGTTATTATTCATAAGCTTTTAAACCATAAATACTCGGAGTATTCTTTGAAAAATAAGCTAGCTAAGCTTATGAATCATCTAAATATTATTCCCTCCATCTCATTTGAAGTATCACATTTTGAATATTCAAAATATTTATTATTTAACTTTGACCTAAAATATATTTATTTGTATTATATAAATGTTGATAAAATTTAATTATACCAAATGAAAATATGTCTAAAACCTAATCAATTCATATAACTTTCATCAACTATTATATAACACAAGCATAAATAATTAAGTTTAAAGTTGATAAATAAAGACTTTAAATATTTAAAACAAGACACTTATGAAATTTAGAACACGGATGTTCCCTAAGGGGCAAGGGTGTAGTCGGCATAATGGATCGGCAAAACCATCGGCAAAAATCGGCTCATCGGAAACACTATAACCTCTTCATCTGCAACTATCGGCTTGTGGCATCGGCTCATTCAATCGAACACATTTAACCGATGCAAGTGAACGTTGGAGTGATCTTTTCGAGGTAAACAAACAAATAAAAACACAAAGTTATATAGGGATAAAGGCATGCGAGTGTAACCAACTTTGTTTTTTGGGTTATGAGAGTAAGCAACCGGCTACAAAATGTTTCCATCAAGTTATATGTAATGTATCTGTATCTATATCATATCATACTACTATCATCATCATCATCCTCACTAAATTCGCCGGAAAAATTAAAATCGCAATAACTTTGTTGTTTCTTTGAATTAAGACTTGAAACTACCACCAATCGACTCAAAAATTGATCCCGCACAAACCCTAGTCAAAAGATGTTGAAAATATTTTCGTCAGAAAAAATGGTGATTCGCCAGAATAATTAAAATCGCGATAACTTTGTTGTTTCTTCGAATTAAGACTTGAAACTACTACCAATCGACTCAAAATTTGATACCACACAAACCCGAGCCAAAAGATGTTGAAAACAAAGTTCACCGGAAAAAATGGTGATTCGCCGGAAAAATTAAAATCGTGATAACTTTGTTGTTTCTTCGAATTAAGACTTGAAACCACCACCAATTGACTCAAAAATTCATCCCACACAAACCTAAGCCAAAAGATGTTGAAAATAAAGTTCGCCGAAAAAAATGGTGATTTGCCGGAACTAATGGTGATTTGACGGAAAAAATGGTGATGAATGATGACTTGTTTGTTGTTTGATGTTCATGTTGATGATGACGGCTAGAATATGGAAACAAAGATGGAAGTTTTTTTAATAAAAAAGGAATAAAATTGAAAGTGGTAACCTGCAACTTGTTTCTTAGCCGGTTGCCTACATTGCATAACCCAAAAATAAAGTTGGTTACCCTAGATAGCAAGTCGAGTAGATGGGTATATTACATAGCCTTTTGGTCAAAGTTGTAAAAAATTGACTTTGAAAATCTAAATGTGGACACATTTGGTGGGATGAAGGGAGTATTTTTTTTATTTAAATGAAAAAGCCGATCGACATTTTTTACTCCACTACACCCACTATTTTGGCAACTTTTGGTTAAATTTGGTTTATTTTTTGTTTGGCCACATGTCAAGCTTTGATTGGATGTAACTTTGCCAAAAATTTGGCAAATCGGGACTACACCTTTACCCCTAAGAATATTTATGCGACATAGCAAATGAGGCGTAAAAAAATAAGAATAACCGGACACATATGCCGGTTGTAGGTTAATTACCTGGACCTACAAAAGTTGTTATTGCCAGAGTCGTCACAAAAGACGTGTTTTTTTACGTCCCTGCTTCTGTAAAGGTATATTTTGGACACTTTTCTATCTCTCTCTCTCGAATATTATCATTAACTATATATGCAAGAAAAAAGGATGTAGTACTTTGTATATTGTATTTATTGAACGTTAATAACAACAATCTTATAGTAGTAAAATGATCTGATTCGATCATCTGGTACTTAACATATTAGACTTAGATACACAAAAAGAATATGTAATATTGCTCGTATCTGTATATATAAACGATTTAATAATCACGCATTATGGCATTTTGCACTCGGGTGGAAAACCTTGAGGAAATCTCTTGGAATCCGAGCAATAGTTGTAGATCATGTAATTCTTTTGCGCCCATTTCAACCTCTCCTGTTTTGAATTATCCAACTGTTCCGATAACCACGCAGGAGACGACGCGGAGCCACTGCAAGACGATTTTCCAGAAGACACGACACAAGCATCGGCCTTAAAGTTTCTGTAGGAAGCAGTGAAAGGAGCTTTAGTCCAATCGGTTTTCACAAGCCCACCCCTGGTTGCCCAATCATCAGCATTCCATAAGCTAGAGTGTATCCTCATTGGCTGATCTTTTGGATATGGTACCCCAATTGATTCTGCATTTTTAAACTCTCTAATAGGTGTTCCATCAACTGAAAATCTGTAAAATGATCAATGCTAGAAAATTAGTCAAATGAGATGATTCATTAAGAAATCGACCCTTTTTTTAAACGACAATTTCTACTCCTGCTCTTAAATTATATAAAATAATCGTAAATTCACTCATGCCAATTAAGACAAGAACCTCTACCGTACCAAGTGAGTTAATCATATCCCAAAATGGCAAGGAATCGACCTAGCTATTGAATTGGATTATATATACTACGGATAAGTACCTAGGAATGTAATGAACTATGCACAAATGTTTATGTTGTGTAATGAACTACATAGATGTTTATTGTATGTAATGAACTTTTAAATCTAGGTTATTGGATGTATTCGACCAATCAAAAGCGTACAAGTGGTAGCTTAGATAGTTGTCACATATACCCGGGTACATTCAATAACCGAGATTTGAAAGTTCATTACATACAATAAACATATAGGTAGTTCATTACATAACATAAACATTCGTGCATAGTTTATTACATTACCAGGTACTTATCCTTATATACTAAGCTTAATAGTGTAATAGTACTTACATTATGCTTTTAGGGTTCCAAAGGATGGAATAGGTGTGGAAATCAGCAGTTGGGTCGAACCACAAGTAGAATTGTTGTTCTCTATTGCCTTTGCCTTGGCTAAACACGTTTGTATGTAATATGTACGGATCACCACTCAAGTTACCCAAGAACTCGTAGTCGATCTCATCCCAGTTGTCACCCTTTGAAGACAACTGCAATATAATTAATCATATTTAGCATATACTCCATACCTTTAATTTTTTCCTATTAATCGATCGTAATTACCGAATCTAGCTAAGGTAATATAATTGAAACAATATACTTACATAGTACGCGGTGACGGTGCCAGCAGAGTTTCCAGGTACAAGCTTCAGCTGCATATCGATTTTGCCGTACATGTACTCATTTCTTGATTCAAATCCAGAGCCAGAAGATTTATCAAGAGTGAGCGTCAAGAGGTCTCCATTGATTATTTTACCGCGGCCATCGCCCCAAGTGATATCAAACTCATTGTAGAAATCAGCCGAGACAATTGAGGTACCTACTAAAAATAAGACAACCATGTACAAACTTGGAAACCCATTTGAAAAAAATGAAAACCTCATCTAGAAATGTTATAAGTTGGTTTCTTGTGTATCAATTTATATGTATATGTTTAAGTGTGAAGATACAAGGCATGAAAGGTGGTATATATATAGGATGTGTTGAAGGTAATGAGAAGGTGAAGAGGAAGATGCATGAAATTAGAAATTAAGTACGTAATTAGTCATGTCAAGTTGTTGAGAAGATTTTGGTAGTGAAATACAGCTGTAATATGTGGCAAATTATATATCTAGAAGTAGTAGTGAGATGGTGCACTTTCTTTAGTATGAACTGATCTCAAATAGATGCAGTATATTATTATTTTGTGACAGAATATGTGGGTCTATTCAACCCCAATTTCCCATCAATAATATTAAGGAATGTCATCATGATAACGCGGTTTCGTTTGAAATTTCGGGTGCTTTTGGGCCGGGGAACAATCTTTTTCAATTTGTTTTAAAAAAAATTAAATTATTACCCGCATAATACGCGAGAAATATATATAAGAAATGGCATATTAAAAATTTTATAATTAATGTCAATATATCATAACTTGACAAATATTTAACCATGTAAAAATTAAACCACTAAAAAACATGAAGTTACATTAGTGGTCGTTTAAATTCCGGTTGACACCGACCAGACAGTTGAAAAATGGATAAATCATCTATTAGAGGTCTCGCTAAGTAAGGTTTTCGTTTATTTAGATGTCTTACATTCATCCAGATATATCTGCATTGTTATTGTATATATGTTTTAATGTTTTGTTAGAATAATGTAGCTATACACTAAAATTATTAAGCAACTTAATTATCAATATATATATATATATATATATATCGCATGTTGGGTTAATATGAGTTAATTTTATACATAATATCATTCCAATTTTCATACAATTATTATTCTGATATATAATTGTGATAACTTATTATAGACTCCATATTTATTTTTTAGTCCAAAACATTAATTTAATAAAAATGTTATATGATAAAAATTTTATACAAAAATATAACCAAATTTTATTCGTTATGTGATAAAAATCCTATACAAAAATACAAATTACTAAGCAACTTAATTATCAATCTATATATCGCATGTTATGTTAATCTAAGTTAAATTTATGCATAATATCATTGCAATTTTCATACAATTATTTTTCTGATATATAATTGTGATAGCTTATTATAAACTTTATATTTTTTTTATTAGTCAAAAACATTGATTTAATAAAAATGTTATATGATAAAAATCTTATACAAAAATATAACCAAATTTTATTCGTTATATGATAAAATTCCTATACAAAAATATAAATTACTAAGCAGCTTAATTATCAATCTATATATCGCATGTTATATTAATCTAAGTTAAATTTATGCATAATATCATTGCAATTTTCATACAATTATTTTTTTGATATATAACTGTGATAGCTTATTATAGACTTCATATTTTTTTATTAGTCCAAAACATTGATTTAACAAAAATGTTATATGATAAAAATCTTATACAAAAATATAACCAAATTTTATTCGTTATATGATAAAATTCCTATATAAAAATATAATTTAATAAAAACGTATTACATTAAAAAAGAAATAAGTTTTATTATTAGAAATTAAAGATTAAAAATAATGTAAAATATAAAAATATTAGTTTCCATAATTATATCATTAAAAACATTAATTATTAATATCTACAAACTTAAATAAGGAATAAATAATAATTTGAATTTATTAATAAAATATTAAATCTAAAAAAAGTTAAATAATGTATATAACATTATCATTTGATCTAATGGTTATAATTAAAAGTTGAATATCTAAGGGTTTATATTTTATTAATTATGAATTAAGGTTTCTCTTTTATATATATTTTACTACTTAATTCTTAAAAGATTTGCAAAGTATACGTAACGTGCGCGTATACATACAAGATCAGTATCGAACTTTTTTACGCTACGTACACTCAGTTAATTTGTATATATAAGAGAGAATTGAACTCCCAATGGTGAAATTAATCAATGTGTTCATTCGTGTCTGTCCTCTCTCACCAATGGCATAACCTCACAACACCAACGTTATTGGCAGAGATGAAGCCAAAAATTTATTTCAAAGAAACAAAATTTAGAATGTTAGTCCGATTTGAATTTATTTTGTATATTTATTTTTTTAAAATGAGAAAGTTACAATTATATCTTTAAAATAATTATAAAAAAAAAGCTACATTGTCTTAAAATTGGACTAGGACAGTTGCCCACACTATCATCATAATTTGTCGTCCTTTTTAAAATCAGTTTGCTTCATCAATTAACTGACGAATCAACTACGACCTTATGGGCCTCCTAAGAGGGGAGGGAGTCGAAAACGAGATGAGGAGGGAGATGGGGAGCTTCGGATGTCAGAGTCGCGAGCTCGCAGCGAGATGCGTCGAGCGAGCTATAAGCTCACAGGGAGATGAAGGCGACAGGGATTGGAGATGTAAATTGGGGTGTACCGTTGGGGGACCTGTAGTATAAAGTTAGACGCGTCAGGGGTGTAAAGTGACAAGTCTGCCAAACTGCTCTGTTTTTATTTTTTTTGTTTTGTTTTTTTCTCCAACCTTTTAGCTTCTTAATTTTTCAGCAAAGTGAAATTTTAGCATAAGTTATTTTTTTTCCCAACATTTTTTTTTGGCATAATATGAACTTTTTTTTTAATTATGTAATGTTTTACTTTTAATATGTAATGTGTTTTAAGTATTATGTAATGTGTTTTGTTATTAATAAAACATATAAATATAAAAAAGGGTTAGTTATGTAAAGTTTATAAATGTTAATGATGAAGCATTAAAATGTAAAGAAAAGGTTAGGAGTGATTGTTGCCACTAAGAAAAGGTTGAAAAAAAAGTTAGAGGGTTGAAATAAGGTGGGTAATTTAATTGGATAATTGCAGGGAGATAAGAGGGATGAGAGTGATGACTCCCTCCCCCCTTATATATTTGTGTTATTTATGTCATATTTTTATTATTAGTGTATACAGAAATTAATAAAAGTATCGAGTGTCAACTAGGACCTTATGGGTTCCTTCTTATTTTTTTATTAAAGGTGTATTTCGACTCAGACATGGCTGGAAGCAATTTTAACCAACTATCATTGGACTTCGCGAGATGCTGAGCATAAGCTGCAGTCTCTCAATCCCCCTCCTTGTAGAAAATTCTTAGATGGGAAACCCAAGGATTGTGTCAGCCGAGACTCGAACCCACAACCTTAGAAAAAAACCCACCGGAGCCCCACATAGTAGGAAATGTAAAGGGTCCCCTCTTATATATCTGCGTTATTTATGTCATAATTTTATTATTAGTGTATACAGAAATTAATAAAAGTATCGAGTGATAAAGTATTGTTTACGGTGGTTTGTAATAGCAAATAAAATTAATGTGACAAAATTGATAGTTTTAAGTGTAAATAAACAATTATGCATGCAAGTTTTGTATTGACTTTTAAATGGAAATAAATGCAGGAAACATGGTCATGATCAATATATCCTCACCACATGCATATGCACCACAAAACACAAAATTTATTTGTAAAGACAAGCATTGAAAAGTTCGGAGGGTTCATCGACCACATATACACTAATCGTGTATATTTTTAAATAAGAACGGTCATCCACATAGTCCATGTTGTAAATAATGGATTCGATCTAGAAATGCAAATCTGTTAACCACTCTAATGGTGGGTTAAAAAAATGTCTTAAAAATCTTTAGATATCCTTACATATGAAGTATATTTTTCATGAAAAAAATATGGACTTATAAAGATATATTTATAACGCACCATTCTATATATATATATATATATATTAAAAGAGTCGCTCGGTTTCCGTGCTGCTCTCTTTTTCTGTAATTTTAGTCCCTGCTGTTAAAATTTTTGCAATAACGGTCCCATCAGCTAATGATTGTTAAGTTATATTGCTTTCATTTTCTGCAACTTTAGTCCCTGCCGTTTAAAGTTTGGCAATAACAGTCCCGTTAGCTAATGATCGTTAAGTTCCATTAAGGTGTTTAACAGAAGTTACAAAAAATGTTGCAAATCAAGTCTTTTTTCTAACAGGTTAGCCCTAAAGCTTATATATTTTTTACTAAAATGATTTATTTGGTACTTTCCATTTCTTTTTGTATTTTCATATAATATCATACTTTTAGTATGTTTTCATCACTTTTTTTTCTACGTTTTGTCACATTTTTCGAATCATTAATAATACATAGTTGATACATTATTAACATTCATTTTTCTCCCCTTCAACTATTCAATGACTAATATAACTTATGTTTTTACACAAAAACATATTTTCAAACACACATTAGATACGAAATAAACGAATATATCTTCCACATGTATAGACTTTTTGAAAGCAATGTTATGTCTCTTGGGGCAACGCCCGGGTTACATAACTAGTTAGAGATGGTATGACATCCTTAAGCATCCATATATGTATACTAAGTATTTTATGTTTCTTTGTAAATAACATATGTGTAATGATGTGAGCGATGTGAACATATAACTATGCGTAAATATATTAACATGGTTATAGATAACTTAGGGAGTGAGGGACAAATAAAGATATAATATGGCTGATGATCAAGGATCATGAAGGATGAGATAGATCATGGATGGACTTATGATAATAAATGTTGTACACGTGCATTTATATAATCTACAGTCAGTAAACATCTTGTCTGTGTATTTTCTTGGAAACCTGGGCTTACTCGGCCAAGAAAGTTTGGCCCAATTGGCCATCTTGACAATAGTTCAATATTAATGGGCTTCATTTAAGATTATTTTTTTAACTTCACATTTCAAATGGGTTGTTAATAGATATATGGCTCCATATATCACTGAATTGCACGTCACGGGTCTAATCTTCAAAAAAGATTGAATTAAATGATAAATATCATCCACTAACTTTTTATTTTATTTTATTATTTTCTATACTATCTAATAAAAAAATTACTTTTAATTTTTTAAACTTCCAGCATTTTAAAAAACCATAAGTACTATTCTCTTTTATTCACTAATTTAAACTCTCTACATAATATACTTATAATACCCTTAATAGAATAATTTAGAGTTAATAACATAATTGTCCCTGTCGTGAACCTCCACTAGCAACTTTAGTCCCTAAGTTTAATAAATTACATTTTTAGTCCAAAAAATTTGTTCCGTCAACACTTTTGGTCCTGGCCATAAACATCTGTTAAAAAGGAGGTCATGTGTTTGGCACGTGATGGGTAATCTCGTAATTTGGCTTAGAATTAATTACTGAAATCGTCTCTATCGTGAACCACAACTTTCAACTTTGGTCCCTAGCTTTTCATTAAAAATTAACTTTAAACCAAATTAGTTAAACTAAAACAAAAAAAAAAACAAAATCTTATCAACATATATGAAAGTAAATCTTATATACAAACTTCTTGAAATAATATATACAAACTTTTAATAAATATTACAAACTGCTCATCAGCCACGGCAAATGAAAAGGAAATGAGATGTGACTATGTGAATGCTACTATAAATACATGTGTGCGTTAGGAAACTAGGAAAACATGAAACAAACTGAAGCTCGCATCTCCTAATAACTTTGAAATTGGATTCAAGTGAGTGATGGGGTATTATGGAAGCTTTGATAGATTCCAGTGACTCACAACCACCGCCATATCAGGTAGCTCCAAACACGGTACCTCCCCCATCCCCTTCAAACATGGTAACTCAGATCTTGGCGGTAGTTACCGTCAAGATCAGAGTTACCAGGTCTAAGTTATAGGGTTTGGAGGAGAGGGAGGAGGTACCGGGTTTGAAGTCACCGGAGATGTCGATGGGTGATTCACCGAATTTGCATATAAGATTTACTTTAATATATGTTGATAAGATTTTGGGTTTTTAGATTTAGTTTAATTAATTTGGTTTAAAAATAATTATTAATTAAAAGCTAGGACCAAAACTGAAAGTGATGGTTCATGATAGGGGCGATTTTTGTAATTAACTCTAAGTCCAATTACGAGATTACCCATCACGTGCCAGACACGTAACCTCCTTTTTAATAGACGCTTATGGTCAACACCAAAAGTGTTGACGACGGAAAGTTTTTTGGACTAAAATTATAATTTATTAAACTTAAGGACGAAAGCTACAAATGAAGGTCTACAACAGGGACAATTTCTGTAATAAACTCAATCCTTAAAATAACTACACTACAATCTTTAACATCAATTACTTTTACATTCACCACCATCGCCACCCCGACCACCGTCCCCTCTGTAGCCACACCACCGTCACCACCTGTCGCCTCATCACTATCTCACGCCGCCACATTGCGTGAGCAAGTCAAGTATTTTATCAAGTGTTACGGTTAAGTTTTAAAAGATTATTAGACTAATATTTTATTAAAAGTGTACTGATATTACCCTTTTTAATATGGAAAATGGTAAATCTTCCTAACCAATTCTCCTAAAATACCTCCTAATATATCCACTTGTTAACACATGGAATCCACTAATTCTCTTTCCTAATCTCACCCCTTGATTTTCCACATGTCACAATCCTATTAAGTAGGAGGATTTTTAGGCTAATAATTTAGGGAGATTGATCATTACCCTTTTCATATATATAAACTAGTGGTTAGGCCCGTCCAATGGACGGGTAGTCTCAAAATATATTAATAAAAGCTAAAAAATTGGATTTCAAATATATTAAATAGATATACCGAAATCAACTTGAAAATTTGCTAGCTGAATAGCCACTCCATCGGTCAAAATACTCCAAAAATTATCCGTCCAACGAAGAAACATACGAAAATTAACTTTATATAAATATTGATTTCAGTTTACCCTTTTTTTTAAACTTTAGTTAAATAAAAAATTTACAGTTTCTTATATTCTAAAAGTGTAAACTATATATATAAAAATATAATTAAATATAAATTAGGTTAAAGTGTAACTTTGTAATGGAAAATCAAAAAGTGTAAGTTAATTATTTTAAATTGGGTTAAAGTGTAAATTGTTGATGAAAAACTAAAAGGTGTAAATTAATTGTTTTAGATTGGGGTTAAAGTGTAAATTGGTGATGGAAAACCAAAAAGTGTAAATTACTTTAGATTAATATTTAAAAAATTAGAGGATTAATAAGGAGGGAGGATTAGACTCAAGGAGGTGGATTAGGGGTGACAAGTGTACCCCCAACTCCCTCTTTTAGTTATATTATAGATACCTTTTTGAAACTCCTAACAATTTTTTAAAGGACTTTCTTGTCCTTTTCCTATCACGTGATTGTGCATTATAGATTATATAAATCCTGTATTTATTTAATAGATTAGATAAATCTTATATTTTTAAAGATAAATCTTGTACTTATTTTATGGTTATCAATAGTAGAGAGTCTTTTGTATATGGATATTATGATTAACGAGAGATAGTGTTCGCGCATTGCGACAGTGAGATGGTGGGGGTGATATGTCAAGTCATAAAGTATGATAGCCAAAAGCCTTAGCCGTATGGGCTCCGCCCTCGGATTTAAAAATTCGTTGAAAGTATATCGAGTGACATCTCTAATTAAAGAGCATGAAATTTTTAGAACACACATACAACTTTTATAATTTATCGATATATAGTTTTTGAGATAAAAGATTTTGAATGAAATAGATAAATAAAATGATTTATGGACGAGGGGAAAAAAATGAGTTGTTGAGATTTGAGGAGAGATAAAAAAAATGAGTGGTTGTGATTTAAGGTTATTCTAGGTATATTAGGTAGAGGTGTTTAAATTAGTTAATAAAGAATACGGGTATTTTGGGTAGTTCAAACCATCTTTTCTTAAAAAAAAAAGGGGGGGGAATGTTTTAAAAGAGAGTATTAGATATAAGATGAAAAGGTTGTTGAACCAAATTATTTTTACTTTTAGAGATACATAGATGAATATATACTCGTGTAAATATATATATATATATAGAAACGTGGGTATGAGGCTGTTATGCACCCAACTTAGGTGAAAAACCCCTCACATACAAATAATTTGTTAGGACCAGTTTCGACTGAAACTGGCCAGTCTCCAATCGCATATGAACACCAGAAGATTTGTCCAGAAATATATTGAAGTCCAGTTGCTATGTACAGTTAATGCAACTGAAGACTTCCTCCAGTTGAGATCTGATCAAACCTAAAGACGTTCCAATTGAAGTCGAAGACAACAAATGGAAGATAGAGAATGACAATGGCAGCGAAGCCCAGTTGACATTCTATTCAGATAGAAACTGGAGAGCATCAGTTTAAAGCCTTTACAATGCTTTACACTGGTTACGAGGAAGATCTTTTTGCTTTATGCAGCTTTAAGTAGACAATATCATTTGTCTATGATTAAAGTGCAAAAGTGCATAAAGCAGGTTGGATAAAGTAACATCTTAACTTACCTTATCAAGCATTTCAAAGGAATTCAACTAGTTTCCTAAAATGCTGTCAACCATACTTATACGACAAAGTTGGAATCCCAATACCAACTTTGTTTATAAATAGAGGTCTTTACACAACAAGAATACAACTTTGCATATTCAGACTTTTGCATATTCAGACTTTTGCAATATTCTTGGTGAACTTTTGCAATATTCTTGATGAACTTGCACAACAAGAATACAACTTTGTCATTTACTTATTTTCACCAGTTACGTAATCTAACCAAGGACTTAGTATACATTCACTGTAACTGGTCGTCTCCGGTTCAGTGTTTATATTGCAAAGAAATCTCACCATCGACATAGAGGTGTCTTCAGTTAGTACCATCTCTTGAGTTGGGACTTATAAGTGGTATCAGAGCAGAAGGCTAATATAATTGCCTAGATCTGCTAGGATGTCTACTACTGAAGGTGAGAACGGTTCTGATCATGATGAAAACACTAATGTTAACAATACTGTACCTAATCAAAATGTTAATTAAATTGTTAATACCAATCCTCCTCCTCCACCTCCTCCTAATGCCCCCAACCACGTCCATGTCCATTACTCAAATACTCTTGTTCCCAAGTTTGATGGGAATGGTGAAACGTCTGGGACATGGAAGGCCAGAATGCTGCTGCATTTTGGTGGGATAGAGAGGTATAAGTTAAAAATCCTTAAGTATGGACCATATATACCCATGTCTCTTGGGGTAAGTCCTCTTCTTGATCCAACTGGAAGAAGAGGCTCTAGAGAAAAGTCAGAAGACCACTGGTCAGATGAGGATCGTAGACTGGTAAACTTGGATACCAGACTGAAAAACATGATCCTCGCTGTTGTCCCAGAAGACTTAATTCCAACACTTGTGTTGTTTCCCAGTGCCAAGGCAATGTGGGATAAATTAGTTATTCAGTTTGAAGGAGGTGATGACACCATTGTCACCAGGAAAGTTACCTTAAGCAAGAAGTATGAATCCTTCTTTGCTCTACCAAATGAGAGTTTGACTGGTACTTACCAGATTTACTAGCCTCATTAATCAGTTAAGAGGTTTGGGTATTGAAAAAGACAAGGACATTCTTCTTGAGAAATTCTGTGATATTCTTCCATCTAAATGGGAAAATATGATTCTTTTCTTCAGACAAGATAAAACCCTGCACAGTCACACTCTTGCATCCCTTTATGGAGCTTTTAGATTCACTGAGGATAACAATGCAGCAAGACTTGTGGCTGAGTAGGATGCCATGAACCATCCCAGGGTTCCAAGGTGACCAGTTTCACTGGACAACCTTGTGCTGCTTTAATATCTGCTGAGAATGTCCAGTTACATTCTATGAAGGAGATGTTAAGCAATTTGTTGAACTCTGGTTTGACCACTGAAATTAGTATTGGTTGTGATGAAACTGACGATGATGATCTGGTAGCCATGATTGCTAAAACATTTAATAGGTTCAAGCATAAATCTAATAGATTTAGTGGTTCCAACAATACTTCCAGCTCCAACTCTCTGGACAAGGCTAATCTTACATGCTATAAGTGTGGCAAGAAAGGTCATTTTATGAAGGAATGCAGATCTAGTTAGATGAACAATCAAGCTGGTCCCCCTGTCCCAACTTATAATGTGCCTGATGATAAATATAAAGCTAAATATAAGAAGCTTAAGGCACAAATTGCCCTCATGTCTATTGAGAAAGAAAAGGAAAAGAACAAATACATGATGGCAAATACTGAAGGGAAGTGGGAACTCTCTGATGATTCATCAGATGATGAGGAAGAGATTAGGGATATGTGTTTCATGGCACTAGAAGATCAACAACAACATCTGGTGAAAGATGATGTCATTGCAGTGAGATGGGTAGACATCATTTTGAAAAAGGTATGTGATTATAACAACCAGGATGACCCAGAACTAAAACTGGATATTGCTGAATCACTCAATGGTGATTTATTATTTGTTGAAACTGTTAGAACTGACTGTGAAAGATATCTGGAGACAGTTCTAACTGAATTAAATAATTTGAAACCCCGATTGAATGATTTACAAAGCATCCAGTTGGCTCTTAAGGAGTCTGTTTTGAAAAATGAGGTTTTTGAACTTGAAAACCAAAAATTAAAATCTGATCTTGAAAAGGAACAAATGGTTATCAAGTCGTGGGTAAAAGCATCTGGAAAGAATTATAATGCATTTTCTAGAACTATTGATGCCCAGAAAAATGCATGGACATCTGGAGATGTACAAATGACTGCACTCATACCAGATCTTCATGCATTACCTTCAAGTCTTAGAATTGAAACACCTTATGACCAACCTAAGACTGTCAAATCTGAATCTATTGAGACCACCACTGTTGAGGTCAAAACTGGAGCCAAACAGGCTAAAGCTCCAGCTAATAAGGTTGTTGGTGAAAAGCCTTTACCTCAAAAGTCGAAGGAGCCCAAGAATCCTAAGAAACAAACTGAACCTAAGTCCAAGGTTCAGGTGTCTGTTGAAAATGATATTTTGTTGAAACTGGACAGTCAACTCCAACTTTTGTCTAGGCAGGTTCAGAGTTGTACTGCCAGAATAAAAAATCTAGAAGGAGCCTCGTCTTCTTCAGTTGAAAAACAAAGTGTCAAAACCCCTTCCAAATCAAAACAAAAACAAAAGGTTCCAACTGGAACCAAAACTGAAAATAAAAAGGGGAACAAATATCATGTACCAATTGTCTTTACTCCTGGATCTGAAGCTGTTGAACAGGCTCCAGATTCAGCCTCCAGTTCCACCCCTCATCAATCAAATGAGGCTTCTCAGGTGAAGTCCAGTGAACCCATCAAGAAAAGATGGGTTCACAAAAATAACTAATGATTTTGTGGGTATGCAGGGCGATCAAAAGAAGCATATCTGGTATCTGGACAGCACAACTAGCTGGACCATGACCGGATGTAAGCCCATGCTGGAAAAGTTCACTGTCCAAGATGGACTGACAGTGACATTTGGTAATGATGGTAGTGGAAAAACTGAAGGATATGGTGTGCTTAATAATGAACAAGTCAAATTCACTAAAGTTGCATTTGTAAATGGTTTGAAATATAACCTGATCAGTGTAAGTCAACTGTGTGATGATGGCTTCAGAGTTTTGTTCGATATTGCACAAGGCACCATATTTAACAAGGATTGGCAAGTGGTAATGATTGCACCAAGAAAGAGAAATGTGTACATAATGGACATGGCTATTCAGATATTCGCAAAGCCTTTAGAGTTTATAATTATAGACTCCAAAAGGTTCATGAATCAATTCATGTCACATTTGATGAATCAAATGAATTAATCAATAGAAGGCCAAACCTTGATATTTCTCCAGTTGTTCCAGTTGATTTTGGTGTATCTGGCCCTGTTCATCAGTCAGTTGCTACATCAAAAGATGTTTCCAGTCACAAAGACTTAGAACCAGTTGTTAAGAAGACCACCAGTGATACTCCATTTTGTCATTCTATTAGTTTTAATTTATGACAAAAACTGGTGATTAGATTTGATGTTCGTGCCACTCCAGTATCAGAACCAGTTCAGACTCAAAGTTCTCCAGTTGTTCAAGAAATGCCTTCAACTGAAGAATTCCACGATGCAAATCGTGACCGCATTGACTCTGATGAGGATGTTGAAGAAGTCTGGACTGATCCTTCTCCAGTTGCAACAATTGTGGAGGTTCCTCAGGTTACTTGCACTGATATTGTTGTACATCAACCTAGTCAATACACTAAATGGACACAAGCACATCCAATTGAGCAGATAATTGGAGATCCAAGTAGTGGGGTACAGACTAGAAGAACCACAAGTGAACAATGCTTGAACGTCACCTTCTTATCACTGATTGAACCGAAGAAGATTGACGAGGCTATGGCAGACCCAAGATGGGTAGAAGCAATGCAAGAAGAGCTTATCCAGTTCGAAAGGAACAATGTTTTGGAACTTGTTCCTTCTCCACCAGAGTTGAAGAAAGAACCCATTGATACAAGATGGGTCTACCGAAATAAAATGGATAAAGATGGCAATGTTGTTAGAAACAAAGCCAGATTGGTAGCCAAGGGTTATTGTCAAGCAGAGGGTGTTGACTTTGATGAGACTTTTGCTCCAGTTGCTAGACTTGAAGCCATAAGAATCTTCTTGGCTTATGCAGCCCATCTGTAGTTCAAGGTCTACCAGATGGATGTCAAAAGTGCTTTCCTAAATGGAACATTGGAAGAGGTGCAATAGATAATACCTTATTCATTCTGAAAGAAAAAGGTAATATCTTATTGGTACAAATTTATGTTAATGACATTATATTTGGATCAACTGATGATGTAATGTGTAAAAAGTTTTCAAAAATCATGTCAACTGAGTATGAAATGAGTTTAATGGGTGAATTAACATTTTTCTTGGGTCTTCAAGTTAAACAAACCAAAGATGGTATTTTTATTAACCAAAAAAAATATGTCAGAGATTTGTTAAGAAAATACAAATATGATTCAATCCCTTCGAAAACTACACCAATTGCAGCACCATTGAATTTGGACTCTGACCCAAATGGCAAATCAGTGGACCAAAAAGAATATCGTGGAATGGTTGGTTCACTGATGTATTTAACTGCCAGTCAACCAGATATAATGTTTGCAACATGTTTGTGTGCCAGATTTCAGGCTAACTCAAAAGAATCACATTTGTACGTTGTAAGCGCATCTTCAGATACCTGAAAGGGTGTCATATCCTTGGTCTTTGGTATCCCAAAGGCTCAGGGTTAGATCTAATGGGTTATTCAGATTCAGATCATGCAGGTTGTAAGATTGATCGAAAATCAACAACCGGTGGTTGTCATTTCCTTGGAAGAAAACTGGTGAGTTGGACCAGTAAGAAATAGACTTCAGTCTCTATGTCCACTGCTGAAGCAGAGTACATTTCTGCGGGCAGTTGCTGTGCCCAGATTCTCTAGATCAAGAACCAGTTATTAGATTACGATCTAAAATACAAAAGAACACCAATCTTTTGTGACAACACCAGTGTAATTGCTATTTCTCACAACCCAGTGATGCACTCCAGAACAAAGCATATTGACATTAGGTATCATTTTATTTGTGATCATGTTATAAAAGGAGACATTGAAATTCATTTTATCCCTACTGACAAACAATTAGCTGATGTTTTTACAAAACCTCTCGATGAGAAAATCTTTAAACATCTTATCAGTGAAATGGGAATGCTAAATCCTTGAAACTGGAGAATTTGTTATGAACGCACTAGTGACACTGATGAAGTTCTCCAGCTAAGGAGGACCAAATGATCTTTGCTTACCAGGCTATCGAATACCTTTGTGATACTATCCTGGCACTAATTAACATCTGGGTGATTCTAGGGGAAAAGACTCAAAATATTTTTCTGACTAAAATTGTTTTTGTTTGAAAAATTGCAACTGGAGAGTTCTCCAGTTGAAACTGGCACTGGACTAATCTTCCAATGTATATGTTTGGTCTTGTCTTAGAACTGGAGGTTAACTAGATTTTCATAATGGTAAGAATACTTGGTCAATTTTTGTGACACGTGATGGTACTCGAGTGTTTTAACTCACTTACAACTGTCACATGATGTGTCACCACCATGTTGTAAAAAGATGCACTTTTTTATTGGGATTGTGGTAAGATAGTGGGCGAGTGGGTATATAAGTCGTCGTAGCATTTAATGCTGACACGGAGAATTAAATGTTTTATTTCAAAATTCGAATTCATTTTTAACAAAATATCTTAAAAATTGATTTTTGGCAATAAAATATTTTGGTACTTCATTGGGATTGTGATTACAGCCTATATATACCCCCTATTTACTCCGAAACTCATTTACTTCTTTTCAGATTCCTTCATTCAATTCCAATCATCAACAATTGCTTCATTTCTTTCTCTTTTCAATAAATCAAAAACCCTAATTCCTAAATTCAATTCAGTTTCAATTTTATCTTATAATAAAATGGCTCCTAAATCATCCCGCAACAGAGATATAAATCTGCTTTCTGATCTATATGCTCCAACACCAGATGTTAAACAAGCATCTGGTGCCCCCATCAAACCCTAATTCAATCAAACTAAATCCAAATAATCCTTTGGCAAGTTTGGTGGGAACCCAGGGGAGCAATACACTGATTGGGGGAATCTGAAAATTCTTAAAAGATTCTTCTATTGGCCCATCCTTCTCTGCTAATTCACGCAAGATGTTTCATGATTACTTGTGTGAATTTTGGTACACGGCCAAACTCAATGGAGACTGTTCTGCTAACACTTTCACACTTAAAAGTGGAACAGTTGAGTGTACCATATCCGCGGAAACATTGAGGGACACATTTAATTTGAACTACTTAAGACCTGGAGAATCACCAGTAGTTGTCCCTCAAAATGTCAACTTTAGACAAACCCTCCTTGAAATGGGTCATAAGGAGTGTCTGGAAAATGGTGTCCTTAATACAAAAGGTGCCATGACAATGAAGGGCCTCACACCATCCTGGAGGTACTTCTTTATTCATTTAGTGGCAAGTATGGGCGGGAGTTCTGGTGGACTTGACCAGATAAACTTCACAAGCAGAAATGGCCTACTGCTTCTTGAACGGATTGAGAGTAGACTTTGCTGACATCCTGTTCAGAAGTCTGGTGCAGAAACTGAAGGGCACCAGGGGATTATGCATCCCATTCTCCAGGTATCTCTCTCTTTGCTTCAAACTTATCTTGGGCAGTGACCAATACAAAAACACTACTTCACCCTTCACTGTCCCAGATTTGTTGAGGAATCTTGATTCACTTCAATCTGAAGCCAGTGAGGTCGAGATTCCTAAAAGAATGCGGCTGGCATTCGTTAAAACTGATGCACCAATACCAAGTGAGTCAAAAAGACAACTGGGCGGGCCTCAAAACAATGAGGGACCCACCGGTTTGTCTGCTGGAAATGTGACAATTTCCGAACCTGGGCAACAGTCTAACCCCTCCAGCTCCAGCTTGTCAGTTCCTTCCACTATCACTGGAGACCTCCCAACAGATCTCCAGGTAGCCAAAAAGGCAAAACGTACACAACGTCTTAGGAAAAGGTCAACACTTGCCACTGGCAGTAGAGACCCTGCCAGCCCTCCAGTTTCCTCTCAACAGGAAACTGGAGATAGTCAAATGGGAACACCGCAAGCAACCACCCTCAAAATTTCTGTAGCAGAGGGTGGTGAAGAGATTACTGGGTCAACCCAACCCAGATTAGAGTCCGTGTCAGCACTTCCCTTGCAGTGCCAAATTTCTGACACTTCTATTGCACGAACTGACGACGTCTCTGGCCAGTCACTACTGGAGATTGAGGTTCAAATCTCTTCGGCCAATGTTATTTTGGTTGAGGATAGAGCAACCACTACTGAGGCAACCCCAGTGACCTCAATCCAAGGTGAAGTTGTTTCGACAACTGAACCACAAACTGGTGAAACCTTTCATGAAACTGAAGAAGATCATCAGGAGTCTGGACCACACGTCCAGCCATCTCAGTCATTCATGGATTTGGGCATGAATGTTGATGAATTCCAGTTGGAGTCTTCGGACTCTGAAGGGACTGCCTCTGATCAAAAGATGGTTGATTTCTCTGTACAAGATCAACCCTCTTCATCTCTTGATCTGCCCCTAGAACCACAAGTTTCAGTTTCCTCCACTCAACAAAGAGCTATTGAAATGCCACCGCCACCACCTCGCCAAAGATCATTGATCTCTTCACTTTTCGTGCCTAGAAATAGGCACACTCCTCAACCGCCGCCGTTGTCCACACCTGAGCATTCTCAACATGGACAACAAAATGATCTCTCTATTCCTTCTTTTTTACAACTCCTTCTATTTCAACTTCTGCTATTGCTGGTCAGTCATCTGGGGAGGCTTCTTTTACCTTGCCTCCTCCAGTTGCCCTAGTAGCATTTGTTGCTGGTCCAGTGACCCCCTCTCCTGCATCACTGGATAGTCAATTTGCCACCTTTCAAGCCGACATCCAAAACCTTATCCAAAGGATGGAGGATGTTCACAAGGCAATTGACAAAAACACTAAGTCCTTCTCCAGATACAACAAGGACAAAGTCACAAATTCTAAGGTTGTTGATCTGGGGATCAACAAATTTGCAATCAATGAAGACTTGGTGTTCAAAAAGCTCAATGAGTTGGTCACTGGCTATAACAATCTGGCCATCTCTCTCAAGGAAGCCTTTGACCTTACTCAATCCAAAGTCACAACATCTATCTCCAACTTGCTGGGAAATACTGTCAGATCCTCAGAAGTGGATCTAAAGGAGATAGAGCAGTAGGTCAAGGACTTATTTGATCGACCTGGCCTCAATATGGAAGAGCTTGGACAACAAATGGCGACTTCAGTTAGCCAGAAGATTGAAGATACTTTAGTTAACAGAGAAGATGATTTGATTAAAAAGGTAATGTTTGAGATTGCCAAGATACCCCCTCCTCAGGATGATCTGGCCCCTGTTACTACTGAACTCAGCTAGTTGAGGGGTGCTTTAGATAAATTAGAAACTGAAGTCTCTTCCCACACTACATCCATTGAAAAACTGGTCACTGAAGTGGGGGAATTGAAACAGAAAGACAAGGAACCACCAGTGGCACAGGATAATCTCTCTCCAGATGTTGCTACATTGTTAGAAGAAATCAAAACTGGTCAAGCACAAACTGTTGCTAATGTCTTGACTCAGTCTGGAGAGACCAACCATCGTTGGAGAACATTCAGAATGATGTGTTCAATCTTCAAAGAATGCAAGGACATGCAGTCGTGGTAGCCTCTTGACCGCCTGCCCAGTAACAATTCTGACTGGGAGGCCGTCAGAAAAGGTCTCGATCCTGCCAAGGGGGAAAGAACTGTCCTTGCACCAAGATTGTCTGGTGCTGGTACAAGGCCACTGGTGGAAAGGCATGTTGTTGTTTCTGGTACTGATGCTAGTCAACAAGTGATTGAAGAATTTGAGGATGTTGGAGATAGGGGGAATGTTGACAAGGGAAAAAAGATTGCAACTGTCGAATCTGTCCAGTCGGCCACTAATGTACCTCTACTCGAAACTGGAAATGTTGACATGCTTCCTCCAGTAACTAACAGTGAAAGTAAAAGATTAGCAAGAATTGGTGATGGCATCAAAGAAAGAAAGAAACAAAGAAATGCCAACCAATTAGCTGCTAGGGCACATTTGGAAGGATTGAAGTTACTGGATGTTAGTGATGCCAAACTGTTAGGCATGTCAACTGAACAATACTTGAAGGTAAAAAATGATGTCAGGATAGTGGGCATGTTGAATGAAATGCTTGCAATAGAGTTGGAATTCAACTAGTTTCCTTAAATGCTGTCAACCATACTTATACGACAAAGTTGGAATCCCAATACCAACTTTGTCTATAAATAGAGGTCTTTGCACAACAAGAATACAACTTTGCATATTCAGACTTTTGCAATATTCTTGGTGAACTTGTGTAATATTCTCTCAATCGTAAAAGGGAACATTTCACAACTTTAAGTGTTTCGATTGTGAAAGAGAATTTCCAAGTATAGATCATTTGTATTTCATAGGTTCTTAGGATATTTACATTTATGTATTATATTGGTTCCGCAACAACCTTGTATTTTATTTAACATCAATAAATAAAATACATTTGAAAATTACAACTTGGTCTCACCATATTTACTTTATTGTATTTACTTATTGCATTGTCATTTATTTATTGTCACCAGTTAAGTAATCTAACCAAGGACTTGGTATACATTCACTGTAACTGGTCGTCTCCATTTCAGTATTTATATTGCAAAAAAATCTCACCATTGACATAAAGGTGTCTTCAGTTAGTACCATCTCTTGAGTTGGGACTTATATTTTTTTATGTTTCTACTCTTGATTTTTATTATATGGTTTGATTTTATGCTTGAGAGCATTATTAGGTTGATTAACTTAAGGATCTATCATTTCTCTTTTGATATAAATACGCTTTTAAGCTATTAATTGGCAATGCATGCGGCATGCTTTCAATAGCTGCTATCATGTGAAAATTTGGCATGGAAATTATATCAGGGAGGTAAAATGAAATTTTTTTTCTTTCATAAAAGTTGCTAACATTTCCCTTTATATATTTGTTCACATATTTTTTTTTTCATTCACATATAAAATGACATAAAATTGTATGTTGTAGAAGAAAATTTTTTAAGAAATCTTCAAAGTAGCCTTTTGTGAACTTGTAAATGAATTTATTCACGTTTGTTTGTGCACACGTGACAAACAGCTATATATAAGATTTTGAAAAAAAAATTCTTCTGCAACATATATTTTTATAACGTTTCACATGTGATCCAATATGAAATTTAGAAGTTCTCACGATTCTTACAAAAATACGAGTTCTCAAAATAAGGCTCCCCTAACTTTAATAATCAACGTGTTTATTTTGACTTTTAAGTTGTCGGGTCAAATTCATTACATCTAGAAGCCTTTTGCCCGGGTCGTTTTAAGTCATATGGGATATAGCCTAGCGGGTCAGAGATACTTCCGGTTTTACTTAAGTTTTTGAGTTCGATATTTGGTATGACAAACTTTGGGGTTTTTCCTTCCGAATACTTGTAACGGCCCATAGTTAATATTTCGTTGTTTATGGTACATATAAGGTTTCATCATTATACGGTGAGATTTTCCAGATTTCGTATACCGACTTGATGTTCGGAAAAAAAAAAACTAGACTCGTGAAAATAAATATTATATTATTGAAAAAATCAGCACATGTATATTATTTCAATTCCATTCAACGTTTTAAATTTGAGAAATCTTATAACCAGCCTTATGTATATAAGGTATTTATTTTTCTTTACGTGGATAACGGTGTTACATAATTAACTGTTCAGATTATTATTGTTCACCTATACATGTTTGAATCATTCACTGAGGGAACACAAATTTTCCAAGTCGTCTGCTGACTAGACTTTCTATTAAGTTTGACTAATTGCCAAGCTCTTTATTTGTGGAAATCAGCAAAGTTGAGCATCCGTATTAAGTAGTATAAGCTAGCTAGAAGCTCATCATATAATATCACCAATTATATGAATAAAAACATGATCATAATAATTACTCAGCTTTTAGTAATCTTTTTAATTCTTCCTGTTTCATATGGAGCTGAATATACTTTAACTGTGAATCAATCTCTATCTGGTGACCAAACAATCATCTCGGAAGGTGAAAGATTTGAGTTGGGTTTCTTCAAACCAGGTCAGTCTTCCAAGTATTACATCGGCATTTGGTATAAAAAGGAATCTACTAGCACTTATCGGTATGTAGTTTGGGTTGCAAACAGAGAAACACCCATCTCTAATAGATATAAATCTAACTTAAAAATTATAGGCGGTAACTTGGTGTTACTAAATGAATCAAAGACTCAAATTTGGTCTACAAATTTGAATACAAATGCTACAAGTCCGGCATCACTCGTTCTTCTTGATGAAGGTAATTTAGTTTTGAGATATGGATCAAGTTTAAGCCCACCAGTATGGCAAAGTTTTGATCATCCAACCGATACCTTCTTGCCTGGTAGTAAGTTTGGATACAACAGACGTACTAATACAACGCAGGTCCTTACTTCATGGAGGAGTTGGGAAGATCCTGGAATGGGACTCTATTCTTTAGAGTTTGACCATACTGAGAAGCAGTATGTACTTAAGTGGAATAACTCTGTACAATACTGGACTAGTGGACCTTGGAATGATGAACATAAAGCATTTCCTCAAATGACGCTCGATGGTATGTACTATTTAAGTCGTATTGACAATGAAAACGAGAGCTATTTCACATTTTCCTCATATCCTGGAATTAAATCTAGTTTATGGATAGACGTATCAGGGATGATTAAACTGGAAACTTCCCCTGGTTCGGAATTGTCTTGGTCTCAACCACGTGAACAATGTCAAGTATATCCTCGTTGTGATGTTTTTGGTGTTTGCAATTCAGAAAGTTGGCCGTCTTGTAAGTGCTTAACAGCATTTACGCCTACATCAAAGCGCAATTGGATTCTGAATGATTATTCCGGAGGGTGTATGAGAAAAACTGAGTTGAATTGCAGTGTTAAGGAAAAAAAAGTTGAGTTCATTCTAAGTTATGCCCTGGTTGAACATCTTTCGTTTCTTGAAAATGAAACTCTTGCAATGGATGAATCAGCATGCAGGAGATCTTGCTTGGATGATTGCACTTGTGATGCATTTAGTTTTATTTTCAAAACATGTCAGCTTTGGAGAAATACACTTGTATTCGTCGCAGACGATCCAAATAGAAAGACATTTCTGTTCAATATCAAAGTTGCTTCTAAAGATCTAGTAAGTCCTATGACGAATATTCGTGGAAAGAAAAACAAGAGCAATCTGGGAGTTGTTGTAGGGTCTGTTGTAGGTGTGATTTTTGTCTTGGGATTAATTTTATTTATTTTTCGTATGAAAGAAAAGATATTTGTTGGAAAAACAACAATGATGGGATCTTTAATGGTGTTTGTCTATAGAGATTTACAAATAGCCACCAAAAATTTCTCAGATCGGTTGGGAAACGGTGGTTTTGGTTCAGTTTTCAAGGGTGTACTCCATGACTCATCCATTGTGGCAGTAAAAAGGCTTGAAAGCATTAGCCAGGGAGATAAGGAGTTCAGAAGTGAAATCAGCACAATCGGGAACATCCAACATGTTAATCTTGTACATCTTTGTGGATTCTGCGCAGAAGGTGACCGTAAGTTACTGGTTTATGAGTACATGCCTAATGGTTCTCTACATTCCAATCTTTTTCACCAAAAACAAGATAATGTACTAAACTGGAATGTTAGGTATCAGATTGCGATTGGAACAGCAAAGGGGTTGGTTTATCTTCATGAGAAGTGCAGAGATTGTATAATTCATTGTGACATAAAGCCAGAAAATATACTTTTGGATGCCAATTTCTGCCCAAAAATTGCTGATTTTGGTTTGGCAAAGCTCGTTGGTCGAGACTTCAGCAAGGTTTTGACAACAATGAGAGGGACACGTGGGTATCTAGCTCCCGAATGGTTATCCGGGGTTCCTGTGACAGCCAAAGTAGATGTTTTTAGCTACGGAATGATGCTTTTTGAATTAGTACACGGTAAGAGAAATGCAGAGCTATCTGAAGACATGTGTTTTACGTTCTTTCCAAGTTTGGCTGCAAATATTGTTATATCAGGTGGTGATATCCTTAGCCTACTTGACACAAGGTTAAACAGGGAAGCAAACGTTGAAGAAGTCACAAGAATATGTAAAGTTGCATATTGGTGTATCCAAGATGATGAAGACAGCAGGCCTTCAATGAGTCAAGTGGAACAGATTCTTGAAGGAGTTTCTGATGTGAAGATGCCTCCGATCCCTCAGTCATTCCAGTTTTTGGCAGATGACTCAGAGGACTTTCTTTTCTTTGATGAGTTACCCTCAACTGGGCTCACAAGTGCAGATATAAAGTCCCATTGCTGAGGTAATAGTTAATTGCAAAGAATTGTATCTGGTCTTTTGCTTTTTTTATTTTATACATACTTTCATTTGATCTTATAATTAACTTATTTTTAACTTTTCTTATTACAGGAAAAGTGGATATCAGTACTTTTTTTATACACTTTTTTTGTTTTTCCTTTTGTATTCTGTCAAACTTCCTTTGTTATTTGGGTGTAGAATCGCAGATGCATATCTATTGAGTGCGAGTTATGCTACAAGTCTTTAAGTTTGTCTAATTGTTATGCTCTTTTCTATGGAAATCAGCAAAGTTGAACATGTATTCTAGAATTTGATTTCTATGAATGGTAATTTTCGTAGATAAATGGTATTTGACCAAAATTTGTTTTTTATTCTATGCTTTTATCCGTATAAATAATTAATATTAGTGATATAGGAGGAATATAATGTTATAATATGTTAGTTGCTACTCCATTTTTCTCA
Organism: Erigeron canadensis; assembly: GCF_010389155.1. NCBI lineage: Eukaryota > Viridiplantae > Streptophyta > Magnoliopsida > Asterales > Asteraceae > Erigeron > Erigeron canadensis. The sequence goes on from NC_057763.1 coordinate 7,410,972, forward strand.
ACTTTTGATACAATTTTTGCCCACATATTAGATACACCTTCCATTTGGGCCACTACTTTCAACTTCTACCATGTGCTTTTAAAGTAGTTACAGTTCAAAGATAAGTGAGGTATAAAACTACGAAACTGTTTGCAAAATGAACACTTTGCTTTCATTTCTACTTCATGATCCTGTAGTGATTCATTTTCTCATGGCAAAGCAATGTCTTGGTATGCATTAGGGACATCACTTCTCATATGTTAACTGTACCATTAATTCCTTCTCTGTTTTCCCAAAATATGGTGGTTGGTATGATTGTTAAGATCAGGGGTGGGGATTGCTACCACAACAGGGGATTTGATTGGCTTCTTGGTTGTTTCCATGATCAATCACATATCATTTCATAAACAGTACATTCAACATCCATGTCTTACCGTATCTATGCATCTGCTTATTATGTTCATATAGCTACGGTTACCTTACTTCCTTAATCCATTTGATCATTAAAGAACATCCATGCCTTACTTCTTTAATCCTTCTTAAATGCAATATCTCAAAGATGTTTAGTCATTAGTACTTCATTCCATTCGTTTAATGGTTTTAAGTCCTCAACTCCCTTGCAATTTAGTTCTACACTTCTTCTACAAGTATCTTTTAGAACCACTTTTACCATTCTACTAGTCAAGTATTTATGGAACCATAGGAAACCTTTAAGAATTGTGTCTACTTCGTCTGTTACAGGTTATGGTAGCATAAACTTAAAGCCGATTAGACATACGTAGAGGATAACACGACTGCAACTACTTACAGGCTACCAGCATTACTGAAATAGTCAGATAGTTAAATCCAAGCCTTTTATAATTCAATTTTAAATAGGATATAGCCTTATATGCATGTTATTTATTAGCTAAGGCCGTCAACCTGGGTTGAATTACAGTTTGTTAACTTTATTTTGTTCTTTAACGATTTCACTACTTCCCATTTTGGGTCAAATTTTCAGAAATCGCATCCTTCTAAATTTATATTTGTTATCTGGCTTATATATATCGAAAGATTTTAACCCACCAACGGGTTAATAGCCCAGCGGTAAGAACGTCCGGCTTGGATTTGGAAAGACCTAGGTTCAAGTCTAATGGAACAAGGTTTTCCACATATGTGTTATCATGCATTTGGGCGGACTATTAGAGGGTTTTCCTGACCCAATTAAGATAACATAGTATAGGTCTTCAGTTGTAATATTATATCCGCACAATGTAACAAGAAAAAAGGAAAGATTTTAACCCTCGCATCAAGTTCATCTTCAGTTGTAATATTTATTGATCGATTTATAGCTACAAAGAATAGAAAATAATGAATTGAATTTTGAATTATGACCAAATTAACTCTTAATTACGCCATATTGCACTCTGGAGGCAATCCTTGAGGAAATCTTTTGGAATCAGAGCAGTAGTTGTATATCATGTAATTCTTTTGAACCCAACTTAGTCTCTCTTGCTTTGTGTTATCCAATTCCTCTGACAACCACGCCTGATTCGTGTCTGAGGACGATGGAGAAGCACCGCAAGACGATTTCCCAGAAGCCACGACACACGCATCCGCCTTGAAGTTTCTGTAAGAAGCGGTGAAAGGGGCGTTACTCCAGTCGGTTTTCACAAGCCCACCCCTTGTTGCCCAGTCATCAGCATTCCATAAGCTAGAATGTATCCTCATTGATTGGTTTTTTGGAAATGGTACTCCAATTGATTCTGCATTCTTGAACTCCCTAATAGGTGTTTCATCGACCGAAAATCTGGAACAAGAAAAAGTGACAAAAAGTAAAAATCAATGGTACATAAAAATAAGGTGAAAATGGGCATGATGCAGGGGAATTAATATCAAGACTTACATGATGCGTTGAGGGTTCCAAAGGATGGAATATGTGTGAAAATCGGCAGTTGGGTCGAACCACAAATAGAACTGTTGCTCTCTATTGCCTTTGCCTTGACTAAACACATTTGTATGTAAGATGTATGGATCACCACTCAAGTTCCCCAAGAACTCGAAGTCGATTTCATCCCAGTTTGATCCCTTTGAAGACAACTGCAATAACAATAATAACACCACAAATTATAAATCAATTTATATATACATACGGTCTTAGGTAGCTAATGATAAATATATATATTTATAACTTACATAATATGCAGTGACAGTGCCAGCAGAATTTCCAGGTACAAGCTTGAGTTGCATATCGATTTTGCCAAACAAGTACTCGTTTCTTGATTCAAAACCCGAACCAGATGATTTGTCAAGGGAGAGCGTTAATTGGTCCGCGTTAAGTATCTTACCGCGGCCATCGCCCCAAGTGATATCAAACTCATTGTAGAAGTTAGCAGAGACAAGTGAAATAGTCATTAGAGATAGTAACATAAGGAAAAATGTTGTAGAAGCCATTTGGAATGTATTTATGTTTTAAGTTTGTTTGGTAAAGTTTGAAGTGAAGATTTGAAGTGTGAAGAGTGTTGTATTTATAGTGTGTTTAAAATTTGAGGGAAAGCGAGGAGGAAAGTGAGATTATTTGAAGGATTTATTAGAGTTGGTGAAGGGATTTTGGCTGTTTACAACTGGAGGGTGGCTACTAGTTTTGGGAAGTATAAAAAGATGGTTAAGTTTTGCTTTTGTATTCTTAGTTGTCATGAGGTTATTGATATATATTTTTATTGTATGTATTGCTTATAAGTTATTATGATTTTTTTATTAACGAGTCGACATATTTGGGGATTGAATTAAACATTATATTAGTTTTTCCAAGGTAATACCTTAAATAGGGGTAGAGATCCTCTAACTTTACCTCTTAACCCCTTAAGTTACCTCTAACTTGTTAGAATCCTCACTCCTTAAATAGTCCTTAGTACAATATTAACATTAGAATTATCACAATAATAATTGTTAGTTCTATGGTTTTGCTATATGTGACCCTTTTAATTAATATGCATTATACAATTAACATAAAATTCAGATACTGAGATTTTAATATAAGAACTAAAAATTTTAACAGAAGTTAAGTAAATTTACCGTTTTCATTATTACTATTACTCATAATATTGTATAGTAATAAAGTTATGCATGAACTCTTTTGATTACTCAAACTTAGAGCACTAAGAGGGTGTTTAGAATTACGTTTTATAGTAGTTATCTGATTATTATATTTGTAGTGGCTCATTGATAAGGTCTTTGATTTTGGAGGATCCACCTAGGTTCGAGTCTCACTACTTCTCACATTTGTGGGAGTGGATTAATAGGGATTTTTCAAGAGTTCTGTGTTTCATCTCAGGCATGCGTGTAATTTAGAAGTAGGAGTAGAAGTAGATTAAATGGCGTTTACAAAAAACACAAATAATCTAAAATAGTATTTGTATGAAAAACTGATTATTTGCTATGAAAACGCAGTTTTGAAGAAGCAGGTACACATGCTTTTTCAAAACTTGAAAACTCATAATCTATTTTAAAAACGAACAATTTTTTTTGTAATCGAAATACCAAACACCAAATAAATGAGTAATAGCCAATGGGTTGGTGGCCCACAGGTAAGGTCGATCTTGGGAAATCCATCAGGGTTTGAAACCTACTTCCTATATTTGTAGGAGTGAATTATTAGCGAGATTTCGAGAATCTTGGATTTCATCCTAAGCACACATAGTTCGAACTCTGCATACTGCCAATTGAATGTCACTCTGTTGTCTCAAATGTTAACTAGTAATCGCTAACTACCAGCTTGATGTTAGAAAAAATAAATTAAATGGGTAACATACTCTTAACAACTTAATACTACGGAATAATTGATTTATTTTTTTTTAATATTATTGAACATAAGTTTATTTCCTTACATTTAATTACACTTTTTTAATCATCAATTCCTAAGCTATATAGATGTTAAATATTGTTAGCAGCGTAACTTAACTTTTTATTAAAAGTTGATTTTTTGTTAATGTTTGATGATCAAAGTCTGTTTACCTTGTTACGGTATAGGCAAGATGTCACCCCTCTTTAAAAAAAACCCCTGGAATATCTCGTCGGACGATACAGCCGCTAATTGCGGTAGAATTTGTGTCTCCTCATACTCTAACCTGGAGCCTTCATAGAAGGGCTTTAGATGCCATGATTTAATAATAACAATTTTACAAAGAAAAAATTAAATGCTAGTCGATCACTTGAATGTATTACAGGAATAATACATGTGATACATTATAATTTTTCCGACTCTTTTGCGTAAAATTTGACAGCCACTCCATAAAACCATCAAATGTTGGTAAGAAGTTATAAAAATGTTATAAATTATTTTTGTTGTCGTACTATACTAGTAATATGTTATGCTAGCTATAAGTTATAACTAAAAGATGTTCTTTAGAGTTTACTCATTTACATACAAAAATTGTACTCATGTATCTGGTTTTTTCTTTAACTTTTAGAAATAAAAAGTACTTTTTTATCCTTAAACTTCAAAAAATAAGGTGTTGTAAAATGAAGCCCTTTAAGTGTTTTTGATATAGTAAAATATAGTATTTTATGCGCGTTATGTGAAGCCGTAAGTGTTTCATTTAATATTCTCCTAAAATATAAAATAAAATAAAAATTTTTATCTTTATTTTTATATATACTAAAAGACAACTGATCAAATAACTTTTTAACCAATCATAGATTTTAATTAGATCAAATTGGATATTGATGATGTCATTATTAATTTAAATATAAATTAAAAATTTTAATAATCATTATTTAAATATATTAATATATTATATTTATATTAATATTTATAAAAAAAATCTCATTAATTTATACTTTTTTGTTTTCCATCAATAATTTACACTTTTTACTCTCTCTAAATACTTAATTTATAATTATTATAATTTGTAGTTTCAACTTAAAGATCGCCTAGTATGTCACAATCTACAACTTTGATAGACATATTATGATTTTTTTAATATTCAAATATCGTTATGTATGTCACATTAAACAACTTCGATTAACATTTTTTCAAAAGAATTTAACAATAAAACTCAAAGTTTTATAATATAGATTAATTAATTATTACTAAAAATTGTAAACTAAATTTTAAATCGTAATAAACTAACATCTATCTAATATTGATAAAGTTGTAAGCCTGTATATTTGACATATACCTAAAATCTATTATAATACGAAGTACATTTATATCGTGGACAAATGGACATGCTTTAGATCTTCAAGATAGATTCCGTAGTATAGAGAAAATTTGTAACGTGTGTGATTCTCCGCGTACGGGTCTGTTGTGTTGGCCATATTGCGCATTAATTAAGGATGTGATCTTACTCGGCTTTGGTGGAAACTTCATTTTGGCCAAAGACATTGATTAAACCACCTTTTTTTTGCTTTCGGTGAGAATTATATAAAACTATGATATCAACCACATCCTTTTTGGGTGGTTGTTGTATCAATCCATGTTTAATTGTTCAATTTAAAGATATTGAGAGGTTAATTGAGATTCGGTCAAAAAAAATTTAGTATATTTTAAACAAAATTAAGATAAGATAAAATTAACATTAAGGCTAAGATTTTGTAAAAATTGTCACTATTTCAGCTAATGCATCATTTCTAATAGTGTGGTACGCATATAAGGTAGTCATATATTATACTCTCTCCGTCCCATTTTAGTTATCATGTTGACTAACTTTGACCGTAAATAACTTTGTTTGTACTATATAGTAATTGATGAAACTTATATAAACGAAAAGTACATCAAAAACTCAATTTATTCATATATTTTATATCATGTGTTACATGACACAAACAAAGGTATTTACGGTCAAAGTTAATCAACATGACAACTAAAATAGGACGGAAGGAGTAGATTAATAATAATAGTGACCATTACTACTAGTCCACGCCATCACTATCATTCGCCATCATCTTCATCTCATTGTGTGTAGATACCGTGAATACTTTACAACATATTATATTAATAATGACTCAAAACAATTTGACTTGGTGAGGTCATACTCAATGTAATTAGAAAAAGTGGGCATAAATTAAATATTATTTTCTGAAAGACAATAACAACAAAACACGCTTCTTTTCCCATGACCAATAAAATCAGTCATCTAGACCCGAGTCTTTTTCGATACAACTTAAAAAGGACATTGTATTTTGCACACGCTAACACCAGCTGTTACACAACAATCTCCTGCTCACCAACCCAACTTCACTGCATGTAATTTTCATACCCACTTTCCTTCAATCTTCCAAAATCCCACACTATAAATACAACAAACTTCATGTTTTCCATATATCTCCAAATAACTTATTCACACAACATTTTAGCTACACATAAAATGGCATATTTTTCTAAAACACTTTCTATATCCATCCTAGTTATCGTATCTCTTTCACTTGTCTCGGCTAATTTCTATAATGAGTTTGATATCACTTGGGGCGATGGCCGCGGTAAGATACTTAACGCGGACCAATTAACGCTCTCCCTCGACAAATCATCTGGTTCAGGTTTTGAATCAAGAAATGAGTACTTGTTTGGCAAAATCGATATGCAACTCAAGCTTGTACCTGGGAACTCCGCTGGCACTGTCACTGCATATTATGTAAGTTAATCTACACATTATATTACTACTTACGTAACATACAGGATTTATGTATAATCTAAAAATGGTTTGTTAACTAATATTTGTGTTATCATTATTATTGCAGTTGTCTTCAAAGGGATCAAACTGGGATGAAATCGACTTCGAGTTCTTGGGAAACTTGAGTGGCGATCCTTACATTCTACATACAAATGTGTTTAGTCAAGGCAAAGGCAATAGAGAGCAACAATTCTATTTGTGGTTTGACCCAACTGCCGATTTTCACACATATTCCATCCTTTGGAACCCTCAACGTATCATGTAAGTATATTAATACTAATTCCCCTGCATCATGCCGATTTTGGTACCATTTTTACTTATTATCGTTTATTCTTGTTCAGATTTTCGGTCGATGAAACACCCATTAGGGAGTTCAAGAATGCAGAATCAATTGGAGTACCATTTCCAAAAAACCAGCCAATGAGGATACATTCTAGCTTATGGAATGCTGATGACTGGGCAACAAGGGGAGGGCTTGTGAAAACCGACTGGAGTAACGCCCCTTTCACCGCCTCTTACAGAAGCTTCAAGGCGGATGCGTGTGTCGTGGCTTCTGGAAAATCGTCTTGCGGTGCTTCTCCATCGTCTCCAAACACGAATCAGGCGTGGTTATCAGAGGAATTGGATAACACAAAGCAAGAGAGGCTAAGTTGGGTTCAAAAGAATTACATGATATACAACTACTGCTCTGATTCCAAAAGATTTCCTCAAGGTTTTCCTCCCGAGTGCAATATGGCATAATTAGGAGTTTGGTCTTGATTCATAATTCAATTCATTATTTGTATTCATTGTAGCTATATAATCAATCAATCAATAAATATTCAAATCTTATATATTAATTTGCAACAATTTGACGTTATACTTACAGATACTTATCGTCGATCACTGTCAAACATTAATCCATCAAGAACAACTTATTTAGGTAAATGGGATCCTTGGATATATAGATAGTCTTGAACTATCCTTGGCTCCTTGCAAGTTGTATTATCTTTACCAAAGAGAAGAAGAGAATGGTTTAATTGTTAGTTACATATATTATAGAGTTTTGGCCTTGATGTATTGGGTGCGATCAATCAACTAAAAGTTATGAATTCAAGTCTTACGACCTTTTTGGACTATATTCAAATTCACTAAAAAAACATGTATAGCAAAGATTGGACGATTAGATTCAAAAATAGCATTCGCATAATGTTGAAAACTAGCTCAAAATTAACTTCATTTTCAATGGACGAAGCTCGGGACAACTAATACAAACATATTATAGCTTAGGCATATGTAACATCTGAAACCAATAGATTTCCGAGGGATTCTACAAAGTTAGGCAGTGATAGATCAAAAGGACTGTACATTATAGCGTTGATCAAGTCACTACAGAAAACAAGCCATTACATGTCAGTTTAGCGCTATGAGCTCTAGATATAAACCTGGCCCATATGTCATGCCTTCAAGCATTCCAGTCTTCAAGGTATGAGCATCACCAAGCATAATATGTTACAAATAGTCAAAAGGAGTGTCTGTTATAGGGTGCTCAAGTCACTATAGAAAACAAGCCATTACAGGTAGGTTTACTGGTTATGTGCTCCAGATATAAACCTGACCTCCCCATGTCGCCCCTGCAAGCATCCCAGGCTTCAACGGATGAGCATCAAAACGACATGCGATTGCAGTAATGTGAGAGCTATCAAGAGTAGTAACAACTCTCCTCTTTTCTGCGGAAATAATATCAACTCCCCTTTTCATGTTTCCCACATATATATGAGAGTCATCCCAGCCCCATATACCTCTACATTCAAAACAGGGGGAAAAAAGACCACAATTAGATGATGGACAAACAAATACAAAACCACTATCCAATATAGCTTAAATAGGAAGAGAAGACTATTTTACTACCAAAGAATACATTTTGAGACTATAAAAATAAACTAAATAAACTATCTAGCCAGAACATCGTATTTGCCAGCCTAATGAACAGTTTTAGGTCATAGAGTTGAACCATGGCAGCAGCATAATCTCTTCTTATGAACTTTAAAATAATATCGTGAGAAGAATGCATTAAACTTTTAATGTACTAGACGGTCAGAGGTTATTAAAATGTCAACTTCAATGTAAGAGCTTTGCTGACTGCAAACATAGAGAAGCTTACTTGAATGCAGAAATCAACAAGCCTGTCTTATTGTTATGGTATATCATGACTTCATTATCATAATTTGTCCCGCTTAGCACTCCAATCTTGACATCAACGCTAGATGAAAACATTACAAGAGAGAAACAAGTCAGGTACATCAACTTTAAATGTGTAAAATCAGAGAACAAGCTCTTTAAAGCAGTATCATTCAATATGATCCACATGTAAACAATGTAAAGCAATGAAATAAGTTGAGCGTCGACATATTATGATTGACATTTCTTTCTGCTCAGTGTCATGAAATAAGTCCTGCTTCACCTACCGATTTCAACTTTAATTCCAGTTGGCAGCTCAAAGCATGTTTTACAATAAATTATGTCAATAATGTATCAGTTGTAACTTGTAAGATCTTAACTACAAAGTTAAAAAAATTCTTTGGCTGCCAAAACATTATATGTTCCCCTCAACGTCAATGCCCCTGTGGGCTATGTGAGAAGGAAACCTCCAATGTCATTATGATAACTTTATCAAATCAATGTCGACAATAGGCCTTATGTTTGCTTTGAAAACTCCAACTCCAAAGAAACATCAAGATACACATTTAAGAGCACCGCCATCAAGCTATGCAGTTTGACATCAGCTATAGGTCTGGGTATGGTGTCAAATTGGGCTCTGGTCAAAAAGGGTCACATTTAAGCATAGGGGGCACACACCTTTTTGTGTATTTTCTACCTTTATAAAATATAACAATGTGTTATGAAAATTATTATAAAAGCTTACCTGATAAAATTATAGTTTTTTTGATAAAACAGAAGGCTATAGCAGGTAAGCATAAAACTAAACCTGAGGCAAAGCTTGAAACCTTTGCTCTATGTTTAGGATTTTTCATCTGACCCAAATTGACCCTATTTCATAAAAATGCATTAATATTGCCACCATATGAATCAAAACTTAACCAAGGAGAAAGACGGTCTAACATGTTTATTGGGAAACATCCACCACCTTCTTGTAACTTACTACAAATAAAGACATACAAGCATTTAAATGGTTAATTGCCAATACATCCATGTAAACTGCAAAAGGCAGGAATTGTACCTTGTTGTAGCGAGATGGCTTCCTGAAGGAGAGAAGTAGGCAGACTGTACACCCCTCTCACAAGTAATCATCTTAAGAGAGTCAGGCTTGCTCTTACCAAGTTTTCTCAAATCCCAAATGCAGACAGTTCTATCTGTTGAACTTGTAGCCATCATATTAAGATTTTCTGGATTAAAATCTATCGTATTAATTCTACTCTCATGCAGCTCCCATGAAAATGACGTCTTCCCGGACCTCTCATCCCAGCTATGAACTACTCCATGACCCTCACCAATATACAAGGAGTTAACATCGTCAGGTCGTTGAGACATAGATATTATTGCATGTTCAGTGGAATATGCAAGGTCAAACATCTCCTTTTGAACATCTAATGAGCGAACTTGACCATCATAACAGCATGTAAATATCTTCAACAAGTCACACAAATATGCATCAGCATCAAAAATAGAAACAATATATAACCTGAATACAAAAGGTTAGCCCCCTATTGCAAGTATTAGAGAATCTTGTTCCAGTCAATCCTTGATTCCATGTATAAACAGATGATCTTTCTTTTTGAACGGCAAAATTAGTGTGTATATATATATATTAACTATAAAATAACCGACTAGCAATGTGCTAGGGGTTAAAGTTACAATTACAAATACACATTCTAGATAGCCATCAATTTACTTTACCTAGAAAACTCCCGACTGCAAAGAATGCAAAAAGTTTGAAAAAACTTATGCCGATTATGGTTCATAATAATGTTCATTAGTATAAAAAATAACTTCCAGAATTACAATGTAAAGTAAACTTCAGGCACAATGTATCAAATATACCTTGTTCAACGAAAATGGTTGAATAACAATTGCTGAGACAGGTGCCGAATGAGGATGATATATGTAAATCCCATCACCATCCTTATCTTCCGAATCCACATTCCAAAACCCTACATCTCCTAAATTATTCCCCACGGCAACCATACTCATATCTGCGGACGGAAAGAACTTAACACTCACTATCCTTTTTGGCACAACACGAGCAATGTTCTCTGGTACCAACTCCATCGAATCCAAATCAATGGAAGCCATAACCCTAAACTTTTTCTTCCCATAATCACCATTTTCCAATCCAGACTTCTTACAAACACTCAAAATTTTACTGACAAGTGCCTCATCCGATTCGGAGCTAGTAATTGCATCTCTCATACTAATCGGAAACAACTCTCGCGGAGGCTCATTAGGGATAACCTGTGATTTTAGTTTGGGTAATTTCTTAGGTGCTTTTCCTTGGGCTCTTAAAGATCTACGAATTACGATTGGAGTTTCAGATCTCACTTTTTTCTTTGAACTAAGTTTGTATGATTTAGTCCCTGCCCTGTTCAAATTAACACATAGATTCATTAATTCAACACATTCATAACTAAAAGCATGTGCGCGTTTCTCCTATATATATATATATATATATATTGTGTAATAGATACAGAGGTTTGTTAGGGTAAAACAAACTTTTTATTGTAATATACAAATAGAGGACAACATGTGCCACTTTGTGCATCAAATTTTGGGAGCAATGATACGCATTCATACACTGATTATTGAACTAAAAGATATAAAAAAATATGCATACATATAAATATAAATATATACGTATTCTTATATATATATATATGTTTACCACAAGACAGTTCAGGAGCAGTAGAAAGTTGCCACAACCTAGGAGGGGTTTACATTTAATAAAATGATACATAAACATAAATATACATATACAGATGATAAGGAGAGAGAAATGAAAAACCTGTGCTGCCGCAGCTTGAAGGCGGAGGCAGAGAGATCGGAAAGTGTTGATTTGATGTTGAGAGAAACGAGCAGTTCCTCGTTGCGCTTGATGTTTTCGAGTCGTTTCCGTTCATATTCTGCTACTTTCTTATTCCTCGTCATTTTTCTAAATCTACACAGAGAAACTAGAGAGAGACGGACTGAGAGAGGGAACTGATGAAAAAGAAATGAAATGGGGAGAAGGGGGCGGGAAATTAGAGGAAAATAGCGGGAAAAAAGGTATTCGGGTCACAATGGTTGGGTCAAGTTTTTCATTTTTTTAATGTTATATATGTACAAGGGAATTAATTTTATCATAACTTTCATAATTTTATCAAAACGGTACATTATTAGTTTATACAGCAACGGTTAGTATCTTTATTAAAAATCGGGGTACAAATGTCACCTCCTTACGTATAAGGGATGAGTAATTGCTTTTATGACTCATTAATCATCATAACCATTTGGTCTTATACTCATATGTCAAAATAGATTGAAAATATGTGTATGCGATGTAACGATATGACGACAGCCGCAATAAATGGCAATTGCGGTGATGGATGGTGGTGGTAGGTAATGCGTACATATATACTTCTATACTAGTTTACTATGTTATAGTAAAATATCACTTTTTTAAAGAAAATGTTGAAAAATATATAGCAATATTTTTACTTAGCACCCCTTAAAATATTTTCACTTGCCAAAACATTAATGATTAAATTATACCATCAATCATTTATCTTGTTGTTAAACTTCATTCTCCTTTATATGTTTTATATATATATTCTACTAGTCTTTAGGTCCATCCGATGAACAGATAGTCTCAAAATATATAGAGTATATTAAAGGTATATATCAAAATAATAAAGAACAAAAGAGGTGAACATGAAAATAAAAAATTTAAAGATAAAACTTTTTGTATTAGAAGAAGAAACTATAATTAAACTATAATTAACAACAAATTAAATTAAAAAAGATGAAAAATAATAATAAAATAACAATTCAATATCAAATAATAAACAAACATGAACAAAATACTAAAATTAAAATTAAAGTCATATTAAAAAATCGTATGTTTTTGAGTGCGTATGTGTTTGTTTCGGAGGGGGAATCATGACAATATGGCCTTTGGTCACCGCTTTATGGTTTAAGGTTTGAAAGCCAAAACCCTCGACCTTCAAACCCTAAACCTTAGAGCTTGTTATCATTAGGGAGGGACACATTCTAAAACCCTAAAAGGGCATCCTTTCGGAGGAAGGACACATTCTAAAACCTTAAAAAAGGCACCATTTCGGGGGAGGGACGTGCAAATGAAGATTGATTCGGAGGGGGAATCATGACAACTAGGCATTCGGCCACCACTCTAGGGTTTGGGGTTTGAAGGCTAACCCTCGGCCTTCAAACCCCAAACCCTATAGCTTGTTATCGTCGAGGAAGGACGTGCAAAATCAAATTTTATTCAGATGGGGAATCGTGACAACGAGGCCTTCGGGCACCGCTCTAGGGTTTAAGGTTTGAAAGCCGATAGACTAACCCTCAACCTTTAAACCCTAAACCTGAGAGCTTGTTATTGTTAGGGAGGAACGCATTCTAAAACCCCAAAAAGGGCAACCTTTCGGGAAGAAAGACGCATTCTTAAACCCTAAAAAAGGCACCCTTTTGGGGGGAGGGACGTGCAAAATCAACTTTGATTCAGAGGGGGAATCATGACAACGGGGCCTTCGGTCACCGCTCTAGGCTTTAGGGTTGCTAACCGTCGGCCTTCAAACCCTAAACGCTAGAGCTTGTTATCGTTAGAAAGGGGGGTGATTTGATTCGGAGGGTGAATCATGACAACAGGGCCTTCGGCCACCTAAACGTTAGATATTGTTATCGTTGGGGAAGGACACATTCTAAAACCCTAAAAAAGACACCCTTTCAGGGAGAGAGACATATTCTAAAACCCTAAAAAGGGCACCTCTTAGGGGGAGAATGTGCAAAATATAAGTTTGATTCAGAGGGGGAATCATGACAACGGGGCATTCGACCACCGCTCTAGGGTTTAGGGTTTGAAGGCCAAGGGTTAACCATAGGCTAACCCTCGACCTTCAAACCCTAAATCCTAGAGCTTGTTAACATCAGGGAGCGATGTGGAAAATCAAATTTGTTTCGGAGGGGGAATCATGGCAACGGGGCCTTCACATATTTCAAAAAGTTTGATTGTATACATACAGTTTCAAAAAGTAATACAAAATCAAATTTGTTTTTATTCATATACATTTACTAAAACAAATGGAGTTAATATTAACAAACCTATAAAATCAAATTTGATTGTATGCGTACATTTTTCAAAAATTTATACAAAATCAAATTTGATTTTAAACATACATTTACATAAACAAATGAAGTATAAAGAAAAAAAACTACACAATCAAAATTTAATTATACATACATTTTCAAAAAGCTATACAAAATCAAATTTGATTTAATTCATACATTTACATAAACAAATGGAGTTTATATCAACAAACTTATACACAATCAAATTGGATTGTATACGTACAGTTTCAAAAAGTTATACAAAATCAAATTTGATTTTATTCATACGTATACACAAACAAATGGAGTTTATATCAACAAACATATACACAATCAAATTTGATTGTATACGTATAGTTTCAAAAAGCTATACAAAATCAAATTTAGTTTTATTCATACATTTACACAAACAAATGGAGTTTATATCAACAAGTTTATACACACAATTAAATTTGATTGTATATGTACAGTTTCAAAAAGATATACACAATCAAATTTGATTGTATACGTACATTTTCAAAAATATATACAAAATCAAATATGATTTTATTTATACATTTACATAAACAAATAGAGTTTATATCAACAAACCTTTACATAATCAAATTTGATTGTATTCTTCAATCTTTTGTATTTCGTATCATATGTGTTTGTCTTGCCAATCAAGTTTGATTGATTTAGCCAATCAAATTTGATTTTATTCAGAATCAAAGGATGATTAAATCATATTATCAACCTTTGGTTTAGACATTCCATCAAACACTTTGTATTCAATAGTCAAATATATGTAATTTAATTCTAAATCATATACTTTGGTTTAAACATTTCATTAAACAACTTGTAGGCAATGTTGTACCAAAAAACAAAGTCAAGTAAATACCCAATAAAATTTAACAAATTCAAATGTTAGAAAAGATCTATGTACAATCAAGTATGATTGGATGTATAATCAACAATTATGTATATAATCAAATTTGATTTAGTACATACACTTTGGTTTAGACATTTCATCAAACATTTTGTGGACAAAATTCTTTAATAAATTTAAACAACAATAATCAAGAATACAACTTCTTATCATATAAAAAATCAAAAATGATAAAAAAAAAAAAAAGAACTACAAATCATGGATAAAAATGGTTTACATATCTACTTTTTCTGTAAAAAAACATTAACTACATAAAATCTCACTCTAATAATATCTGAAAC
The DNA here is from genome assembly GCF_010389155.1 of Erigeron canadensis. Taxonomy (NCBI): domain Eukaryota; kingdom Viridiplantae; phylum Streptophyta; class Magnoliopsida; order Asterales; family Asteraceae; genus Erigeron; species Erigeron canadensis. The sequence goes on from NC_057763.1 coordinate 7,426,127, forward strand.
ATCATCATCCATTTGTTGTTGTTGTTAGTGGTGATCCAGACAGGAAGGGGCACGAGATGATGGTGGCAGCGGTGGTGGTGGTTACCGTTGCCGGAGTAGAGGAAAGGGAGAGAGAGGGAGAGTGTGTGTTTGTATGTCTGTGTGTTTCCATCAGGAAGAGGAAAGAGGAAAGTGAAGTTTTTTTTTTGTTTAGCAAATTTACATAAATGCCTTTTTATGTTTTAATCCTAGACATTGATTGAGATAATGAAATTGATATGATTTGGCCCTTGGATCTCAAAAAAATTAAATATTCAAATAAACATTTACCATATTATTATAATATAACTTAAAAATCTTTCTAAAATTATAATATGCTGACATATGGATTTCACAAATTCATTTCCTTAAAAATATCTTATGATTTTACCACTTTAAGCTAATTTTTTATATTTGGATTAATCATTTTTCAATTCCTATAACATATATTAACCTATTATTTTTTTTTTAAAGGTTAATTTCGTCGGAAACTTCGTTATGTGATTTAACAGCGGAAGGTCTAGCATACGTTGTTTTAGCTGAGTTCGCGCTAAAGAGCTCTCTTGAAGAAGAAATGTCTTTTTCAAATACCCGATGGGGGGAAACCCCCTACTAATTCGTCCGAAGGCACGACAATTAATAGGAGTAAACTCTGTCCTTTCAGAATTGAACCTAGTTATACTCAAACCAAGAGATCATAAAGTGAATTAATTCCTATGACCTCCCAAATGCTTAAACACAAGACCTAAGGGGATGGTCATATAACCATTGAGCTATCTAATATCTAATACTATCTTATAAAATATTTTGCCCTTTTTTTAAATCTCAATTAAGTATTGAACTACCTAAATTACCCCTCTTTTTAATTCACTAATATAAAAATCTCTACATAATATACCTATAATACCTTTAAATCTCAACTATTCATTTTTCTCTCTCTCCTCAAATTTCAACCACTCATTTTTCTCTCTTATCTATAAATCATTTTATTCCTCTAATTCATTCAAAAATTTTTATCTCAAAAACCGTATTATCGGCAAATTATAAAAGTTGTATGAATGTTCTTAAAATTTCATGCTATTTCATTAGATATCTCATTTGATATACTTTAGATGAATTTTTAAATTTGAGGGCGAAGCCCATACGAAAAAGTCATTTAGCTATCATACCCTATGACTTAACCTATCACGCTACCATCCATGCGCAGTGTACCTCAATAAATAACCAAAATTTTGGCGGCTAGCTGTGCCGAAAGTCACCCATCTTACGTGGCACTGTACGGCATATCCATCATCCAACGGCTGAAACCACCCCATCCCACACCCACACACACACACCCACCCACACCAATTAAAGAATAAAAGTAAAAAGAAAAAGCAAAAACGATAACAGCTTACGACACTCGCTAGTCGTCACACAAGTCATCTCCAGACCCCCCGTACTTGCTGTGTATTTTTACACACACAAAAAGTAAATAAAATCTACTCCAAATTCTCACAGGTACATATATATACAGTACACTGTATTTTACTTATTTATATTATTATATTCTACTTTTTATATATATATATTGTTGATGATGATTGTTGACGTTAATTTAATTTACTTACGCATCTATTTGATATCCAATTTATAAATTAGTTTAGGGCTATTATGTATTAATTAATATAGTGGATCTTAAATGAATTAAATAAATAGGATTGTTAGGGTTTTAATTGTGAAGCTGATAAATATTGTTTTGTAGGTTTGTGATTTAGGGTTTTGGAAAGGAAAAAAAAATGCAGACAAGGAATATGGAGAGGAAGAATTCAATTAGGGAAAGAGGGAAACGTGGATTGGATGGTGGTGATGAGCAGGAGCAACCCGAACGAAAGCGGCCCGCGTTAGCTAGGTACTTTAATGGAACTTCAGTTTTTTTTGTTTGTTTGAGATCTAGAATTGTTTTTGTGTATGTGAAAGTGAGTGTGTTGAGTTGTAGTGGTTTGGACTTATTGTGGTTTGGGTATAATTGAGTGATTATTTATGAAACCATGATCGCCTATGTCAGACTTAGACTGCCTATGGCCGTCACGTTAGAGGTAGATAAAGGTCACTTTGTGATGGAATAAGAGGGTGTTTGGGATGGAATGATGACCGACAGGATCTTTTTCCGCATAATTGGGCGTGTTTTAGTGTATGTGAAAGTTTACTCTCATCCAGCTTAACTAAGTTAAAAAAAGAAAAAAAGTGTGTTTTTGAAAGTGTTTGGCAGTGACTTACGTTTTATCTTATCTAAAAGGAAAAAAACAGTTTGTAAACCAGAAGTACTTAGAATATGTACTCCTATTTAAATGGAGTAAAGAACAAATGAAAATATACTAACAGTATACTATTATATGTATAAAAAAATGAGATGAAATTACATATAATTACATATGAAAATAAAAAATATTAACATTGTACAATAGGAGTTATAAAGTAGTAACTATAGTTGAAGTCAAACTATATGTTAGGCTATCTCCAATGCTAAGGACGCCCTTAGGCGTCCTTGAGCTGCCACATCATATCCTTACAAATCCTTACACATCCTTATAAATCCTTAAAATCCTATAATTTTATCTCCAACCATACAAACATCCTTACATATCCTTTAACTCCACTAAAAACAAAAAAAATATACGTAAGGGCACCTAAGGGCATGCATCAAAAAATCTTTAGGTTTGGACAAGCTTCAACCGCAAAGGATATCTAAGGGCACCTAAGGGCGCCCAAAAACATCCCCATTGGAGATAGTCTTACACTGTGTTGTAGTAGTAAAGTTACATATGGAAATTGGACTAGGATGTATATTCAAATACCCCCATCTCTAGAAACAATTATGTTACTCTGTGTTGTAGTAGTAAAGTTGGCTGTTAGTTGCACATGTTTGGATTATATGTTGGATGTCTTTTGGAGCTATGTATAGTTAGTTGTTAAGCAGTCCAGTTTCTGTGCTAATTATACTCTGAATAATTAAGTTCATATGTCTTCCCATTTACGGTGGTATACCGGTACTTCATTCTACTAGTATACTTTTTCCCATTTAATGTGTCCATTCTTCTTGTAAATGAATGTGCCTATGTAGACCAGATGCAAAGTCATCAGTATATAGTTTCATTTTTTTTTTTAATTGTTTTCCTTCTGCAGTTTGTTTTTGAGTACATCATTACACTTGCAACTACGGTTAGAGTATCACTAGAATTTAAACGATAACATTTGTTTTTATAGTGTCAGTTTGATTAGTAGATAATCACACCCGCCTAACACAAGCTCAGACATGAAATCTAAGAAGATTATACGTGTTTGTTGTAAGATAGTTATCGGTTGTTATTTATAAATAATATTCATTGGGAATTCAGTTTGGGAGTGTATTCAAATGTCCCGATCTGCAGAAACAAATATGTGATTTTACACTGTCTCGAAGCATTAAAGTTGGATCCTCATTGCAAATGGTTGGATTTTGTGTTGTCTGTAGGTGTAGTAAACTAAGCTGTTAAGGTGTCAAGTATTTCTGCTTTTTTATACACTGCATATTTAATGCATAGAACAGTTTTTGTTTGAAGTGGTCCCTACTGTCGGGATGCAAGCAATCAAGCATATAGGAAGATTCTCTAGTTGCCGAGTAAGTAGGATTGATATATGTATGTCGTTTTTTTTTTAAGTTATATCTTATGGTTTACGAAAACCTAACGAAGTTAATTTCTAGTTCTGTCAAAGTGAATCAGTCATAAAATTTGTTTGTTCATCAATAGATCAGTTATCTTTAAATTAACAGCTCAGATTTCATGTTTTCGTATGGATCATCAATTTCAGCTTAAGTTTGTTTGCTCGGATATAGGTCATTTTCAGCTCTAGCCCATTTGTTTCATCATCTCTTAAGTTTGTTTGCTTGGTTATGTGCATATCATCAAGTGTTATATGTAGTTTTCTTTTTAAATAATTAATTCCATCTCAAGTTAGTTAAACTTTAAGCCATAGTGGATTGTTGTCTTTAAAGTTTGCCTGCTCATATGTTGGTCTGATACATGTAATGCATCAGCAACTCTATTTTAGGCTGTCTTATTGTAGTAATTCTAGTAAATTCCGTTTCTGATAGATATGGTTCTTTGTGCAGTGTAATAGTGGAAGCTTTGAAGGTGGATAGTCTCCAAAGGCTTTGCTCGTCGTTGGAACCTATTCTTCGCAGAGTTGTAAGATGTCGGCTTTTTATTTTCTGTTTAGTTTCACTATTTGTTATCTCTTTTAGTTTTAACCAATCTTTTATCTATGGACTCTCCTTACAAGTCAGCCAAGTATAAATAATAAACCAGTTAATTTATGTGAACCCTAGCATTAACATATACATTCCTGATACCTTAGATATTTCCTAAGTTTATAACCTACCTAATTATGCCTGTGAAACTGTTGTTTTGTAGTGTTGCATTATTTTAACAGTTTTTAAAAAGATTTTCAGTTTCAACCAAAGGTAGTGTAGATGGTTATAGGGTTGGTTTTACTTAATACTAGAGGTGTCGATCTTCTCAGATGGTTAATTTTGGTCGTGTTTATCTCAAACGCATCAAACAGGCCAAACACGTTAAATGTTGCCGGACCCAATTTTTGATGTGTACATGACACAACCTCATACATGATTGTATTCAGATTTAGTTAATATCACATAATTTGTTTTGTAATCACAAATGATGAATTAGTTAGTGTAAAAATGTAAAGGGACCATAGTTGTCAAAAAAGCAAGCGAGGCCCATCTTTAACGCCTGAAACCCTAGGCCCAAGGCCAACAAAATTTCTGAAGCGCAATTTGCAAATTTCAATATAAATAAACCCTTTGTTCCAAAGAAAAAATCACGTATATTATGGGGATATCACAACAGAATCTTTGTTTCTAAAATCACTTGTTATATATTATTGTCATCATTCATCAGACTATTCTTCATTCAACTAAAACTCTATAAGGGCAGATCTCTTCTGTTTTTATATTATTAGGGCTCTTCTGCTATTTTATATACCCTTTTAGCTGAAATTGTTTTCATTATCGTTTGTTAGAGTCACTGAAATTTTATATACTCTTCTGCGCTTTTTTTCCGGGGCCACATTTTTTTGTGCCTCCCACCTAGGCCCCATTTAGGGTCATTGCACTTTTTCGCTTTTGCCTTTGACAACTATGAAAGGGACAAGTGTTTGCAGGAAAACCCCGTGTTGACCCATTATTCAACCTGTGTGAGCTACCCATTTGACCACCTTTACTCAAATTGAATCTTATTACATGTATGATGTTGCTGTTATTATCCCTGCCCCTTCCCTTTGCCCCACTCACAAACCAATTATGTGAACAGGTTAGCGAGGAAGTGGAACGAGCTTTAGCAAAGCTAGGCCCTGCTCGAATAGCTAATGGAAGGTTTGTAATAAAAACTTTTAAACGCGTGTTTCATTTAGAAGTAGTAGTAGTCAGTTATTTTTTTGTAGTTTTCAAATTGCAATGTAATGCTACTTCTCTCTAAATGTGGTTTCCATTAGATATCTAAATTTAACTTTACATCAAACTATAGGTCTTCACCTAAGCGTATTGAAGGACCAGATGGGAGAAACCTGCAGCTTCACTTCAAATCAAGGATGTCTTTACCCCTCTTCACTGGTGGCAAAGTTGAAGGGGAACAGGGTGCTGCTATTCATATTGTCTTAGTTGATGCCAACACTGGTCATGTTATTACATCAGGACCCGAGTCATCAATAAAACTAGATGTTGTTGTACTGGAAGGTGATTTTAATAATGAAGATGATGAAGGCTGGACTCAAGAAGAATTTGAAAGCCATGTTGTAAAAGAGCGTGAAGGAAAGAGACCGTTGTTGACGGGAGAGCTGCAAGTGATGCTCAAAGAAGGTGTGGGGACATTAGGGGAGTTGACCTTTACCGATAACTCAAGCTGGATTCGAAGCAGGAAATTTAGGCTTGGTTTAAAGGTAGCCTCAGGATTCTGTGAAGGGATACGTGTACGTGAAGCGAAGACTGAAGCGTTCACTGTTAAGGATCATAGAGGGGAATGTATGTTTGTTCCTATTGTTAATTTCAAGAAGTTCATTACATAGTTTTATCTAATTATAATACATTGCTCGTTGACAGTGTACAAGAAACACTACCCACCTGCCTTAAATGATGAGGTATGGAGATTGGAGAAAATTGGCAAGGATGGATCATTCCACAAGAGGTTAAATAATGCTGGAATTTTTACAGTTGAAGAATTTCTTCGTCTTGTTGTGAGGGATTCTCCAAAACTGCGTAGTGTAAGTATATAGTATATTAGTTATTGCGTATTGTTGTCTTTTCATTGTTCAGTTCTTGAATCTCTTTCTTAATATTTTCCTTAGATTCTTGGAAGTGGCATGTCTAATAAGATGTGGGAGGCTCTGATAGAGCATGCAAAAACTTGTGTATTGAGTGGGAAACTTTATGTATATTATCCCGAGGATAACAGAAATGTTGGTGTCGTTTTCAACAATATCTATCAGCTAAGTGGTCTTATCGCTGGTGACCAATATCAACCAGCTGATTCTCTTTCTGATGGCCAGAAGGTTTTTGCTTCCCACAATATTATTACATTATTGTTGTATTATTATTATTATTCTAGGATCCATTAATATAGTGTTTTCTTATCTGCAGGTATACGTGGATACATTGGTTAAGAAAGCGTACGATAACTGGAACCAAGTTGTTGAGTATGATGGGAAGTCACTTGTGAGCTTCAAGCAACCTAAAAGGTCAAATGTCTCTCGAAATGATTACTCAAGTGGGTCAATAGAGTATCCAATATCTTCAAATAATCAGCTAATGCCACCACGCCATTCTGGTGTGGGTTCCTCGGACTCTGTAACTGTTGATTCAAACTTGCTTTTAGGAGGTAAACTAAGATCACCATCTTTTATATTTGTTTATCTTTCAACTAGGTGACTGATTAATTATACGAAATCTGCAATAAGTTTACTTTTTACTTGTCGCTGACCTGACCCTGCTACCATCCAAGTTATGATATTATAATGCATATGTCTGCCCTAGTGCCCTCTTTACCTTTCAGTGACTTTTTTGCAAATATGTTGTACGTTGTGGATAGCCAAAAAAAGATTGTGATAACCAGTCTGCTCCAGTTCTGACTAAAGGTCAATCTGATGTATCTTTGTTTGAAAATATTAGTTATGTTAGGCTGAATATAGGCCGGCAGGGGAAGAAAAGAATACAATCAACAATAAGATGTTAAGATTCGAGTTGTTGTCTATGTGTGAAGAAAGTATAGGGTGTTTGGTACTTTGATCAATTTTGGTCATTCAAGCCATTGGCAGTAATTGCTATTATCTGGCGGTCTCTAAGTTCTACAGATACAAGGATCCTACGTCTTTTCTAGGTTGCTAGGTAGCATGATTTTGCATTCGGCTTAATGTAGATTTATTATCTATCAAATTAGAAAGCAAGTGTCTCATTTGTGTGGTAGTTTTGTAATCTGATAAAGTCATTTGAGGGCTATTTCATCAAGTAATAATTCGTTGCCCTTACAATGTGATTCTTTCAAACCTTGACGATATATTGATTGCGATGAGCTTGGTTTAAATGTTAGTTATAATACACTACGGGTCAAATTTAAGTTCTATTTCACAAATGGACCGGAGCCCAAGACTGGTGTCTTTACTCTTTAGTCCCGTTCTATGCTTGCTTAGACCGGCTGCCATCAGCCCATCAGTCCCAACTTTTTACTGGAAAGCTAATTTTGGTCCGGTCCAAAGCTTGGATAAGCCCAAATGTCTGGTCTCACAGGCCCTGATTTTGATACTAGTATGGAAAGGTAATTTCAGTCTTGTCTAAAGCTTGGATAGGCCCAAATGTCTGGTCTTACAGGCCCTGATTTTGATACTAGTATTGTTTTTTCCATGTAATATATGTGTAAAATTGTGTACTATTCAGTCTCTATGTGAGTTATATCTTATGCAATGCAGAAGTACATTTTTATATGCTCTTGTGCTTGATATAGCTAATTTGAGGTATTTCTATCTTTCTTTTGAATTCTTCAATAAGCTAAATGTAAAAACTTACATTTTTCCCAAAACGTAGTTGAAAATGTCTTTTAATTTGGAACAGCTTTATTGTAATTATATTTTCGAAAGTTGATTGTTCGTACTGGTAGTTAAATAAAAGTAGGCTATGTATGACACTCTCCGTATAGGACTTTTAGGTCCAATTGTCCAAACGGTTCCTTTTTCCCAGCTTTAAGACTAGGCTTAAGTTTCATTTCGATGACGGCCCTTTCTTTTTGTTTGTATGTAATCCTCAATCTATGTGGGATGCTGGTAGATTGGTAGGACCGTGTCCGTCAAATGCAAATGAAGTGCTCCTGATGTTAGTTGTAGGTCTGCCATCTTATCATAACCTGAACCCACTGCAGTTTACCCTGGGAAGTTGCTCCCGTAACTCTAGAAATTTGTAAATGGTAGAAGTTATAAAGTCTTGGTTTCTATACGATATTGTGATTGTTGTTTTCTACTATTGTTAAGATTCACTTGTATGCATTGGATATTAACATCTGATTAATTTCTTTTCTATCACTGGAGTTCAGGTTATAATGGCAATCTGGACACCATGTACCAAACCGGCCCGCAAATGGTGAACACCAATCCACACGGTCAGTACGACATGAGTTTTGCTTCAAATGGTCGTAATATCGCCAATTCTCAGCAGATGCAAAATAATGGATACGATAATCGATCTGGTCTTGCCCTCGGTCCACCAGAATCATCGTCATCATTTCAGCCCATAAATACATCTGTTCAACAACCCAATGTGAATCCATTCAATGACTGGTCTCACAACAACGGGGACAAAGGCGTAGGCGACTTTATGTCTGAGGAGGAGATTCGCATGAGAAGTCACGAGATGCTGGAGAACGAAGATATGCAACATCTTCTTCGACTCTTCAGCATGGGCCCTGGACATGGCGGTAATGTGGGAGATGATGGGTTCTCCTTTCCGTCATTTATGCCATCACCGGCTCCAAATTTCGACTTTGATGAAGACCGTAGCCGCTCTGGGAAGGCTGTAGTTGGGTGGCTGAAGATAAAGGCGGCAATGAGGTGGGGATTTTTTGTCAGGAAAAAGGCTGCTGAAAGACGGGCACAAATTGTAGAGTTAGAGGATGATGAATGAAGCTAGCTGGAAAAGCTGCAATAAATTGTGGGTAATGGTAGTCACACTCTACTGATTGGATAGCCGTAAATGTTAGGGGTTTCTAGGAGTGGTATTTTGGCTTTGCATGTACATAAGATGTTCAATATAACGACTATTTTCCTGAAGATATCAACTACTTGGATACATATTCTTCAACTTTTTCTTATTCATGTATAATTACATATGGTTTGTGAGAAATTTAACTCGTCTTGTAACGATAACCTAGAATGAAACAATGTATTTCCATATGAGCTTGCTTCTTTCTGTTTTTACTCGGGTACATAATCTTGGTTCCCATTCTTGGTGAACCTATTGATCTCATAGTATGAAAGCCAAGAATTTAGAATTTTAGATATATCATCACTTTGAAGTTACACAGACGGCAGACCTAAGAGCATAGATGGTCTATTACTCTATTTTTCGCGTAGTACAACCTTTTTGTACAACGATTAATAAAAGTATAACTCGTGCCTTCTTCAGTCTCGAATCTAGGTCTCCTCAGGAACAAGCCTTTATTGAGGGGCTTCCGGTGCCATTGATACTCTAGTTGAATTCTTTTCAATCAATAATGTTCTAATAAAATTTTAACTGTTAAAATAAAAACAAAATTTAGTAAGAATAGTTTCTTTAAAGTATCTAACAGGTTTATTTATTTATGGCATGCCTATTTTCAGCAAAATACGAAACGAATAAAGGCGGCCAATGTTAGCGAAACAATGTAAAGCCAAAAACAAGTTAATTACTGGTACTAAAACTTTACAACTTGAAGTGTTTCATGTCTTCTCTTGATGTAATATTTTAGTTAGCCTCGAAATAGATGAGGCATATGTACAAAAGAATCAAGTCAAACACCCATCGTCGGTTACCATTATATTTCTACTCCTTTATATGGCTCTTGTTACGTGTAACTATATTGGTATTGTTTTCGAATCAAACAATTGTTTCAAATTAAATGAAATTGGTATTGTTTTCGAATCAAACAATTGTTTCAAATTAAATGAAATTATACAGGTCTGCATTTAACCTGTATAAAATATATTATATTTTTTATATAAAAATTTAACCTCTGAAAGTAAATATATAAATATTTAATGTTTCTTAGCAAGAGGCTTTGTTTAGCAGAAGGACCTCAAATTAAATTAAACTACAGATAGACTTTTAAAGTTTTAAGACATCCCCGGGTCATGAAAAATTGATTGCTTCTAAAAGTCCTTGTGGTTGGCTTCTATAATTTCAAGAAATGTCATTGATTGGTCTAACAATAAAAGCTTTGTTTCTATTACCACTCAAATTAAATTAAACTACCAATAAGGAATGTTCTGATTATTAAAAAAACAATATGGATGGATAATTAAGTAAATTCGTTTTATATTGTGAGCATATATCTGTTTGGATGTCAATGGGATTGACTTGCAAGACGAATCCAAAACAGTCAATTTCATGACCTCACAAACTACTCTAAAACCTTCATACCTGCTACACGCGGTTTGACATTTTTTTCATTTATAAGTCAAACCTTTAACTTATACTTACATGTGTCAACAAGGGAAATCAGGTGAAAAAGAAGCTATATATGCTTTTCTCCACTTTTCTAATTTATTATAGTGTAACATGTTTTGTGTGAACTATGTAAACTAGTTAAGTTAAAGATACTAATATTAGTGTTACAAGAAGTGGTAATTAATGTAATATGATCAAATATCAGTTTTTGATGTATTATTGGTAGTTTACAAGGCAACATACTTCTTGTTGTTTATATGAAGGAGCTTTCTATCTTCAAAACACACCAGTTGACTTGAAGATAATAATGAAAAGGGTTAGATTTCGAATTTAATTGTGTAAAGTTGATTATAATAAGCTAGGGCTAGGGTCATACTCGGCCGTTTGTCGGGTATAAATACCACACATAGATTTGAAGGCGGGCCGTGAATTTTGACATGCCAGCTATTGTAATCGAATGAAAAAAAAAAACACTATTAGGCAACACGTCATAAATATTAAAACATACAACTCTGGTGGTGAAAAAAAAATTAAAAATTTTCTTGGAAGATAAATAAAAAGCTAAAAAGTTTGATGATGAAAATAAAAATGACTAAAACTGTAACATTATGAATCCTCAAACTTAAAACTTTAATGGTAAATATAAAATGTCATAAGATTGACTAGTAGTTAAAGTGTAAAACACTTAAACGTTACCACCATAAAAGTAAAGCAATGGGGTGAAATTTAGTGATATCACTATCATGTGATCATATGAACTTACAAAATAAGACTAGAGGTCGTATGTTCAAAACTTGCCATAGGCAAGTGAAGAAACTATATTTTGTATTCCATGTGTAAGGATGATGTTACCTCACATGAGGTCGATGCGGTGTGCATTTCGGATAACAAGACGATACATGAAACTTAAGAGTTCTCACTCCTTTACCTTTGTTACCACCCTAAAAATAATAATATAGTTCAAAATAAGAAATAAAAAATCCAAAAAGACAGATTGACATTTACAAAACATGCTTATTAAAAAAATGAGAAAAAAAGGAAACCAAGGAGCAAGCAGGATGCTAAATCAGCTCCCAACCAGCCTGTTTTACTGTTCATGCGAATTCACTTTATATAATATGGGTATGTTTGACAAAGCTAATTGTAACGGGTAGATGTAACTTTTATCTATAACTTTTAGTTGGAGTTGTAAGATGTGGTTTTTAAGCAAAACTGTTTACTAGAGTTTTTGTTTTTTATAGGTGTTTGTTATGTTAGTTGCAACTTCAAAAGGTATTTGTGTTATTATAAAACTTAAAGGCTTTATCCAAACTAAAAGCACCTGATAAATAACGTTTTATTTTGGAGTTTTTTTACTTAACTAAAAGATAAAACTAGTTGTATCTAAAAAAAACAAACATTATTATTTAAAAATTAAAAAAGCTAAAGCCCACCTACATAACTTTACAGACACTATGAACCAGTTTTACAAATTCTAATATCAATATATCATAACGTATCTACGACTTTAATGCATGTTGGTGTTAGACTGTTATGCGATGGTTTTAAGTGAGGCAAATTCTTAAAGTTCGTTGGTTAATTAAAGCATAAAAAAAAAGATAGAACATGGTAGAGAAGATACACATGAAAAACATATTGTTATTGTAAATTATTACTAATACATTTAACAGGAAATGATATTTATATCACAACTAATATATGGAAAAAGTGAAGGTGGATGTTATTACATGTTTTAATTTTTTAATCCATAAATATATAATGAGTAAATAATGAGCTCCATGTTTTTTATGGATTAAAAAATTAATATGTGAGAGAGATTTTGTCCAACTTAGGTACCTAACAACACCACCTTCACTTCCCCCTTAATGGGGGAAGGGAATATGAGGCTTTTAGGCACTTAAGTTGGGTGAAAAACCCTTCACATATCTTTTTTAAACCATAAAAATCATGGGGGGCCAAACATTTATTCAAAATATTAAGATATTGGTAGGTGGGGGGTTTTTCACCCAAGTTGGGTGCATAACAACCCTATACTCACATTTCTCTCTCTCTCTCTACCCAAAACATAAGGCTAAGAGAAGTCTAAGCATTTAACAAATTATTCTAATCTTCTTTATTACTTCTACCCATCTGACCGAGCTAATCATTTCCTAGCTCAAGCTTGCTTATCTTAAAGGCACAACATTTTTAAACGAACAAGTGTTACCTAATAAATTATCTAAGTATGATAACATGATTTGAAAACATTTTCAATTTCATAATATATTAACAAAAACGTGTCATAAGAGTTAATATCACATACATAGCATTGCATACAATAAACATAAAACAATAGGATCATCATATTCCTAATGTGCCTAACCTTTCTTTCTTATCTTTTTTTTTTTTACTTTATATCTTTGCCTAGACGTAGGCTAAGTAACTTATGCCACTTACACAGGGATGTGGGGTTTGTGTGTAGGCGGTCGTAGACCATACATGGAGTCCTCACACCCGACATGATGGGTAAACCATAAGGTGGTTGTTTGATCAAATGATTGCACTATGACCCAACCGGAGGTGTGGGTAGAGTTGGTGGTGTTTTGTCGGCGATTCCTTTTAGGTCAGAGGGTCGAGGACCACTTTACGCCTACAATTGTTGGTCCTAAGCCGATTCGTTCGACTTAGGGTTTATTCGATGGTCGGATAAACGATGGATGATTGTGGGGTTTTAGTATATTGCGTATTGTGTATCTGATGAATGTGTCGTATGGCTTCTTCCGCTATTTATATAGATGGTAGATAACTTGGAGAGGAGGGTAAGAGAATTAGGGTAAATCTCTTCCTCATTTGAGAATATCTTATTTCTTTCTTTGAGGAGATTTGTGGTAATCTTGTTACCAAGCCGTGTCTGAGTTAATCGAAGCTTAAGTATTTGTTTAATCGGATAATCATGGAGAGGATCTATATCTGACTTTGTATGTCTCCCTAGAGCTGGGTAATTGCTACCTTTGGCTCCGGACTGATTGTACTGGGCGGAGGATGAGCTCCGTTCTGGATATATATACAAGTGATTTTACCTATGCGAAGGTGACTTCGTATTCTGCTTCGGGTACGGAGCTAGAGCTCCGTATAGGTATATCATCAAGCCCCCAGTCTGATGGGAGGTTCTATCTGTAGAAGATCGCATTAGACTTCAAAAAATAAAATATGAAAGATAAAAGTGTACCTTCGTAATCTGGGCTTTGAGAGCCATGGTGCAGATGCTTCGTGAGTTTTCCTGAACTCCTTGTTGGGGTAAATCTGTAATTTCGTTGTGTCGCGTTTTATCCTATCAAGGGATCAATGCACGCTTATCCTGGGGAGACCGATCGACGGTGTAAGTGGGTTATGCGCCGCTTATTCAAACCATCTTTTCTGTCCCCTATTTATTCTTTGACGGCTCCGGAGATTTTCTTAATCTCAATTGTTCCCCCTTCCTTTTACTCTCCTTTTTTTTATCAATCATCACCCTTCTCAATCATCATTTATGGATCGCAATCATTTTTGGATTATTAGTACTACGTATTCAAAGATGACAGAGAATGATGTCTCCTGGTTTCGCCAGTGTTTCTGCCGTTCTGATGATCCAGAAATTAGGTTTCCAGGTCCAACAGAGTCAATCCTTGACGTGCCGCCTGGCTTCGTAGGTATGTATACCGCTCCCTTTTCCGGTGGCAATCTTAGATTTCCCTTATCCCCTTGGTTGTTAAGGTTACTTGATTACCTTGTCCCTTTTCCCTTATCCACTTTGAGGACAGTGGCTTGACGCTCTTTTGATAATGAGTTGATCCTCTAAGCTCATGTCTCTCCTTTTTCGCTGATTGCATATCCCACTATGATCCTATATCTTTCTGGGATTACTTTGTCATGGGAAGGTTCTCCGGATATGCCTGTGTTGATCTGGTGTTGTAAAGGTATTATCCCTTCTTCCTTTCTTCTCTTTTTTGTATTTTTTTTTTGGCTGTGCGTTGTTGTCTGATATTTTCCATATTGCGTTTGTAGAGTTGAATCTTAGGGATGTTGTCATTATGAATCCTCGGGGAATGGTAGTTGGCAAGAGACCCTTGGTTCCCTCTAACGGTGAGGGACCTTCGTTTGGTGGTGTGTAGCTGCCGCCTCCAAAAAGATGAAGGACTGGTGAGGGCCCTTCTGTTGTAGGAGGTTTTGTGGGTAACGAGACTCCTGTGATTATCCTTGATTCGCCTACGAGGAATGAGACTGATGCATCGGTTACTCTTCCAGCTGCTAGTGGTGATCAAGGTTTGTGGTTTCGAATTTGCTTTTGTTTTTATTCATAATGCACCTCTGATTTACATGTATTCTTGTTCTATCTTCAGCTGGAACTTCCGACCCTGGACAGAGGCCTGAGAAGGAACCAGTTGATGAAACTGGAGCCACTACAACTGTTGCTGGAGCTTCTGCTGGTGTTAGGGCTTCCACAGTTAGGCCTACCTCCACTGGAGCTACCACAACTATTTTTCCATAATTTATGAATCTTTGTTGATTGTTTTGACTTGCTTTTTCTCCCTTGGGTTGTTTCTGATTGTGATCTATGTTTAGGGATCTATGTTCTTGGTGATTTGCCTGATCCTCAGCTTTGCCGGCAGAGTTTAAATATGATGGTCCCCAGTCATTTGAGGACCATACTAGAGACCATGCTTGTTCAGAGGCTTGCTGAGATTTCTGATCAAGCTTTGTTTACTGCTAGCATGATTAGTTCTGCTGCTGCTGCTGCTGCCAGGGTGCGCTATCTTAAGGAATGTTTAGAGAGGCATAGGTAATAATTGGTTTCCCTTAGAGCTACTCTGTCTACCTTAGGTGATTCTGCAACAGTTGATTCTTTGTGGAGGGAACTGTCTGACTCACAGGAGGCACTGTGTCATGCTATTCAGAGTCTGGATGCTGCTCATGAGCGCATTGTCTCTCTTATCTCTGATGGGCCTGATGCTATGATCAACAAGTTAGAATCAGAACTCGAGGATGCCAGGAACGCGAACAGGCAACTGATTTCTGGTGTTATTCCTAATGTTTTCCGAATGCTGATGGCGAGCCATGAGTTTGATCAGAGTTTAGATGAGTTGGTTGAGGCTAAACGAGCTGATGCTCGAGCCGTGTTTGCCCTTCGTCTGGAGCGTGATGGAGTGCTCACTCTGGGAGGGAATAGGGAGAGTTTTCTTGGCAGAGAGACAAGGAATAATAATGCTGAGGAGGCAATAAGGAATATTACTTATCTTTATATTCAGCGGATAGCCTCTAATCCCGATGCCTCTATTTCTGATTTGTATGGTATTAGGCCTCAAGGGATGTAAACTGTTTATACTTTCTCTTCTTGTATAGTTCCACCTCCATATCATGCTTTATCGTTGCTTTGCTTGCTGCCTTGCGGGATCCTCCGTTCACAAAAATGTGGCATTCCGTTTTTTTATGGGAGAAAGATGGCCCTTGCATTCTTCAAGAGAATGTCTTTTGGTCTAATTGCTTGTGCACTACAATCATAAGGAGAGTTTTGCTTATGCATTAGACTTCATGGGTTATTACCTCATGATTTGTTTGAAAAGTCTTATGGGCGTCCCCTTAACAATTCAAAGATTAAAGATTTTTATGCACATTTAGAATATTACGATCGTTTTTTTTATTTGGGAGCTTGTAAGTACATGGCAGGAGGATTTTACAAAATAAAATTTATATTTTTCCTAGCTGCTACTTTTATGCTGCCCTATTTGCTTCGTTAATTTGGCTTATCCCGGGGGGGAGATGATACTCCAGCCGGTCTTGATGCCTTCTGAAGTCTTTCGTCCGGTGTCCTATGCATCCTCCGTTTCTACGGAGCTTCCTGCATTTTCATCTTTGGAGGACCCTTCTTCTGCAGCAGGTCCCCATTGTCCCCTGGGTCCCTTCTGAATGATTCTCCGGCCTGTTGCGTTTGTACCATGGCACGAAGCTCTCACCCTTTATTTCTAGAGTAATTAGGGAGGTTATTGTTTGCATTCCTCCGCGAGATTTGTACTGCACGCAACCATGTATTGTGGATACTACCATCTGGAATTTCCTTAAACTTTCCCTGCCCAGGAGCATGTCGTAGGGTGATCTTGCTTTGATCACGACTGCTAAGATTCTCTCGGTTCTTTGCCAGGGGAATCCTCCGATAGTGGCGTCCAGCCATATTTCTCCTAATGGGCGGGTCCGTTCACTAGGCGAATCCTACCACTTCACCTTTCAGTGGTAGGATAGTTTCTCGCAGCTTCTTCTGCAGTCGAAGGAAACTTTTCTCATAAATTATGTCACGTCCACTCCCGGTATCCACTTGTGTATTTTTTAGGCATACACTACCTATGTTTACTTTTATTTGTACCGGGTCCGCCGAGCCTTCACCGTCCAGACCACCAAAGTGATAATGTTGGGGTCCTTCTTTGATCAAGGTATTTGACAGTATCCTTCTTCGGTGCTCCTCTGGCTCTGGTTCATCGAAGCAAGGTCTAATCCTCTTTACCAGGTGTGATAGCTTATTTTCCTTTGCTGCGTCGTCTATTTACCTTAATAGTTCCCTGCAATAGTCTGTGCTATGGCCATATCCGTTGTGGAAATAACAGAACTTATCCAAGTTCCTGGTACCTTTTCCGGATAACGGTGCAGGTCGAACATCTTTGCTATCTCTTCTGATGACATGATTTCTGACGGAGTTTTCCGGAAGTTAGCAATTGTTCTTTTATAACTTTAATTCTGTAAACAGAGGAGGATTCCTCTGTCAAGACGTCTTCCTTTACTTCGGTTCATTTCCCGCTCTTCTTCGTCATAGTTTTCCATTTAGTCATAGCTTTTTCTGCTATTTCTTCTGCACTCTTCCAGTCGTGGAACTTGCCGACCAGATCTCCGTAGCTGGTTGGTTTGCTGAGGCACAGGTACCTCATTAGTTCTTTCGATCTGAGCCCATGTATGGCTTCGGATATTCTTTCTTCTTCAGACAAACGTACTAGGTTTTGTGTGCTATCTCCGTATCGCTTTAGGAAATCTTCTGCTTCTTCGTTTCTCCCCTGTTTTATGTCGTGCGCCCAAAGATGGGAACCAGACTCTTCCTTCAGTTGTGTTTTAAAATCTTCAGCGTCATGTATGCTTTCCTTGGGTAGGCTTTCCAACCAATCCTTAAACTTTCCACGTAGGAGGTGGAGGATGACATTGCAGACCATCGAGCCATTCCATTCTTCGATCTGAGCTATGTTATCGATTTCCCGAAGGAAGGTGTCAGCATCGGAGGTGCCGTCATACCAGGGGAGCATTAACTTGTCTAGCAGCTTCACCGGTGGCGTATGAGGGCGCAACTTCTTTATAAACTGTTCTCATGACCCTCCATGCCTGGTTTCTGGCTCTTTTTGTTCAGTTTTGTCTTTCTTGACTTTAACCATGGGGTCCATCTAAGGGTACTGCGGGGTTACCAGCCCGTATGGGTAATACCATGATGCTTGCATATGCCTCGGATGACCTCCGGCTAAGGGTAGCATCCCCGTCTGTTGAAACTGTGATGCCCCATACGGGTAAAAACACCCTCCGTAATGATACGATGGGTGCTGTGGCTGGTATGTTGCTACTTGCGTGAAACCTGATACTGTACTTGTTGTTGGATTCCCTTGGTAGATTGAGTGTGGCGGGTGGACGGCCACCGAATTTTTTGTCATCTCGAGGTTGGCACTGTGCTTGTTCTTAATCTCCCTTTCCTTATCTGGGCTTTTCACAGGTGATTGCTGGCTATCTTCTCTCATTTTCGCAGGGTTGACTCCTTCACTTTGATCATGGGTTATGGTTTCTTTCGGGTGTTCCCCCGTTGTTGGTGGTGGGATGTCCTGTGTTAGGCATACTGGAGACTATACAACGTCCCCCCTTAGTCCGCCTGGCGTGTTTCTTTTATTATCGTGCCTTTCGCTTTTAGAATCGGGAATGATTGTGCCATTCGTTAGCGATTTCTGACAGACTGGCTGATCTACCACCAGTCGTTAGGGCATGGTTGGTGCGCGCCGTTTCCCCGCACGTCTACAGGATTGATGTTTTTGACGGGGGAAACTTGGTCACCGCCCTCATGCCGGTTGTGCACGATTTCCAATACATACTGCCCTGAAAGGGAATCTTGGTCTGACATAATGCTATTTTTTGATCGTGGCTAGGTTTGAATCTAAGGACAAAGGTCCCACGGATGACGCCAATTTGTTTGATCAAATAATCGCACTATGACCCAATCGGAGGTGTGGGTAGAGTTGGTGGTGTTTTGTCGGCGATTCCCTTCAGGTCAGAGGGTCGAGGACCGCTTTACGCCTACAATTGTTGGTCCTAAGCCGATTCGTTCGACTTAGGGTTTATTCGAAGGTCGGATAAACGATGGATGATTGTGGGGTTTTAGTATATTGCGTATTGTGTATCTGATGAATGTGTCGTATGGGTTCTTCCTCTATTTATTTAGAGGGTAGATAACTTGGAGAGGAGGGTAAGAGAATTAGGGTAAATCTCTTCCTCCTTTGAGAATATCTTATTTCCTTCTTTGAGGAGATTTGTGGTAATCTTGTTACCAAGCCGTGTCCGACTTAATCGGAGCTTAAGTATTTGTCTAATCGGATAATCATGGAGATGATCTATATCCGACCTTGTTTGTCTCCTTGGAGCTGGGTAATTTCTTCCTTGGGCTCCGGACTGATTATGCTGGGCGGAGGATGAGCTCCGTTCTGGATATATATACAAGTGATTTTACCTGTGCGAAGGTGACTTCGTATTTTGCTTCGGGTACGGAGCTAGAGCTCCGTATAGGTATATCATCAGTGGTCCTTCGGCGTCGTTAAAGAAAGACAATGTCAATTCAACTGAATAAGCCGTTTATGCCTTTATGCATTGGTGGTTAGTTACTCCGCCCGGAATACTCAAACGTGACTATGCCACGAGAGGTATCATGATTCCCAAACCATGTGACCATGTACACACTAGCTCCTTGGAACTAGCACGGGTTAAGCTTAACACAAGACTTTTTATATGCTCGAGACTTCTTAATTATAATAGCTTAGGCTAACTTTCACCTAAACTAATCACATATAATCATCTTTACTTTTAGGGCCCTTAATCGTGCACGTGTCATGACAATCCTATTCATATGTCTAGTGACTAGGTTGTTCAAGCCATGCAAACATTCATATAATCATAACATTTCATCATTTCATATCACATGCATATCATCATACCGTTAAAGCATACATAACTTACCATTCACCATTAATGGTAATCATACATGTCCCATGAGAATCTCCCATATGTTTGTTGTACCATCAGGGACGAAAGATGTTATCTTACCTCGAGTAGGATAATATATAACTCAACTCGTTAATCCGCCAGGCACTTACACAACAATATATTTTTATTTTACTTATAATGAAATTTATTTGCGTTTTAGAGATCATTGCCTATACAGATAATCACCTAGAAGGTAGTTCAAAACAAGGCAACCCTTAAGTTTGATGCTTTAAGCAAATGGGTTAGTTAGAAGGACAGAGTTGACATTTGATTTTAGAATTTAGATATCGGCATATTCTAGGCAAGCAATTTTATATATTGTAGAAGAAATAGAGTGAAAAGTAGGGGTCCAATATGACAACATATATAACTGCGTCCGTTTGTTGCGTCCCTACAGATTACTTTCAGTAAAATTTTGTATAAGGTCAAAGTGGTCTGAGATTGATTCATAGACCATCGACGGGTGGGTTAGCTAATTTAGTAGAATTTTTGGCTTTTAGGAAAAAAATATTAAGGTTTAAATCTTGACATTGATGTTTTTTCCTTTAATCACTTGCTTTAAGATGAAGTGGTCAGAATCCTCTTTGGGGGAACTAAAGGAGGAGATATTGGCTTGGAAATCCAGAATCGAATCTTAATTCTCTGTGGTTTCTGGGATGCATTTACTTCTTGAGCGTGTCTACATATATGTTATCACTCCTGTTATGTAGGAACGCGTGAGTTCCAACTTACCTTAGATTTCATTAATGAGGTTCAAACCATTAACATCTAATACTTGTAGTTAAAAAAAAAGAAAAGGATTTAGCTATTTTAAAACACAAACACATGCGTCACACATGTGTCGGTGTGTTCTTTAGTGTTTTTTTTTTCTTTTGTTAATTAAACTCTTATGTGATTAATCATTTATTAGAATGTTATTCGAATATTTGTGTTAAACATGAGTAGTTAATTAAATTGTATATATGTGTAGTTAGATATTATCATTTGTGTTTATGAGCATTCGAAAAAGAATAACTATCGTTGTTTATTCCATCTAAAAGATCCAAATGATTGAAAGTTTGAAACTAATATTACATATTTTAGACTAATAAACTAACATATATTAATTTCTTAATTATTTTGGATCTAGACAATCTTCACAATTTTTTTTTTAAAGATATCACAATATGATTGTAAGTTTGTGACACGTACACCATGTCTATAATAATACTAGTGCTCAGGTATTTACTACACTAAGGCTAGATCCGGAATAATCCTAGGTTATGCTTACGGACGAGTAGTTTCAAAATATTCTATCAATTTGGAAATTTGCTAGCTGAATAGCCATTCCATCGGTCAAAATATTCCCAAAAATTACCGCCCGTTCATCATTGATCGACCCATGTATGGTCGTGCCCTGCAAATAGAAAAAAAATACATGAAAAAATCTGGTAAGTTCTCTTATAAAGTTTCTATGTATTATTAATAATGTACCTATCGTCGAAACAGAGCTTGCTTTTATATTAGACTATATACCAATCAATAAAAATAAACATATATTAATAATTAAAAATAAAGTAGTTGCATTGCGTACGAAGATCAAGTACTAATTCTTGATGGGTAAGTTTATGTTTCACAAATCTCTATATATATTCTTAGTAAATTGATTTTTGATGACAACTTTTGATGTTCTTTTAGTTAAAGCTAATTCAAGAGTGTTTTTCATATGCAACGAAAAGCTAGCGAGCAAACAGTAATTTCTTTTGGTTTCCATCAAATATAGACGAATTAAAAATTTACACAGTAATAGTATGATTCGAGGAACCATCAATATGACCAATATCACAACTTATTCAATACGAAATTTAAAAAAGAAACATATAAAATTAACTCCATATAAATATTGATTCCAATTTACTTTTTTTCCAACTTTAGTTAAATAAAAAGAGAAATAAATAATGTACAGTATATAATTTGAAAAATACATATCAACTCATCAACAAAGATTATCTCGAACGTTTTAATTTTCTTTAGGTTGTTCCACTCTGAAATAATCCATACATGCGCAACATGGAGTCGTAGTTGATGATTAATATGTGTTGGCTTAAGATCTTCAAGATGAACTAATGTGGACTTATTTTTTGTTGTTGAAGAAGAAGCCATAATGAACCTATAATAAACAACAAACTAAATTAAAAGAGATAATAATAACAATAACATAAGAATTCAATGTTAAATAATAATAATAATGATTAAATATGAACAAAGTATATAAGTAAAAAAAACCTTTTTGGTGATTGATCGTAGGGTTTTTTTTTGCCGTAGGTTTTTTTTTTCTTTTGTTGAGAATATGTGAGGTTTTTTCTAGGTGTTATAGATAATAATAATAATAATAATAATAATAATAATAATAATAATAATAATAATAAAGATTTTTTTTATAAGATTTTTTTTAAAGGTTGGCCTTTTATTAAATAAATATTAAAAAAATAGAGGATTAATAAGGAGGGAGTATTAGACTAAAGGAGAAAAATTAGGGATGTCAAGTGTACCCCAACCTCCTCTTTTAGTTATATTATTATTATAGATTTGACGTAGTTTACATTCGCAAATAAATGTTTATTCTATTTGTGTCTATGTTTGTTATAATTTTAAATATTTTTAGTTAATTTGGATAAGCATGACACGAGCATGATGAAGTCATAGAAAATGGAGTTAAATGCAAGAACGGTCCTTTTTGCAACGGCAGTCTCTCTCTAGATTTTTTTAGTGACGGTGGTCCCTGAAGTTAGGTCTCAGTTGCAACGGCAGTCCCTCTCTAACGGATTCGTTAATTAATGCCGTTAAGTTTTCCATGTGAGTAGCACCTGAGGGTTATCAATGTCCTTTTACCTACACAAACACAGGGTGTTCAAAAGTATCCATATCCGACCCTGTAATCTAAAAATCCGATCTAAATTTATTTGAAAAGTTGGATATTCGAACTTCGGATATCCTAAATTTCGGATCCGGATAATGATTTTTGAAAATCTCGGGCATTCGAAAATATGCAAGAATATTCAAAAAGTTTGGATATTGAAATTCACTATGCGAAAGTTTGAATAATTAAAAATCAGATAGTTGAAACTTGGAATCCTACTGACATTTTGGATAAAGGATTTCAATATCTGAACATATTCAAAATTTTGGATATTCGAAGTTTTTGGATATTCGAACTATTCGAATTTTAGAAAAAAAAAATTATCCTAGGTATTTTCATATTCAGACTAAGTTTCAGATATTTTCGTAAAGTTTAGAACATTTTCGGATATTGAAAATAATCTTTTTCGATATTTTTTGACATTTTCAGATATTTTCGGATTTAAGAAAAAAATATTATAGTTCTTAAACTTTTTCAAAAGTCACTATTTGAATTTAAGTCTGAAATATAAGGTATTTGACTTTTCGAAAAAAACAATATCAGATTTTCGGATAACAGGTTCGGATATGCATGGATAATCTTAAACATCCCTACGTTTGTGTAGGTGGAAAACATCCCTACTTATCACTTGCTACTCACATGGGAAATTTAACGACATTATTTAACGGTTCTGTTAGAGAAGGACTTCCATTGCAAATGAAACATGTCTTCAGGGAACCTCGTTGCTAAAAATTCAAGAGAACGACTGCCTTTGTGAAAACTGACAAATCACAGAGACCATTTTTGCATTTAACTCTATAAAATATTATCAACAACATTGTTTAGTGATCTTTAGTAGTAGTTGTATTATTTTAGATATGAAAAAATGATTAGATGCGGTTTGGGACGAGAAGTTAGTTTAAAGTTTGTAATTTTCGTAATTTTTTTCTTTCTTGAATAGTGAGGCTGTTTACCTAATAGAATAATAACGAACAACACTAGTCTTGAGGTTTTATTTTTATTTTTTTTATGTCTACAACAATTTATTAATTAACTAGGAAATTCGAAACCCGCGTTGCGGGGTCTCAATTGTCTTATTGAAACGCTTATATTATTGTGGTGTATTTGTATTGAATCTTCAACCACTTATTAATAAAAAATCATTTTGTCATTAATATGTTTGTTTAAAAGTGTGCAAGAAATCAAAAAATAATTCGTAGTAGAAACCGAACGGGATATGATATAGCAAAAACATCAAGATATTAGTTTAGAGTTCAAGCGAATGCGATGTAATAAAATGTAAATAGTGGTACGATGTGTGACACAAAAAGGTTGGATGACACAAAAAAGTTGGATGACTCAAAAGGAAAATAATATCGAAAAAAATAAAAAAGTAACATGTAGTAGAAAATCCGTAAGGGATGCGATTTAGCAAAGTCGGAATAGTGGTACGAGGTGTGACATAAACAAATAGTAACTCGCCATGTAGGCGGGTTACTATGCAAAAAAATCTATGGAACAAATCAAGAATAACCGAAAGAGAAAAAACTCAAACGAAATCCGATATGACAAAATCTGAATAGCGATACGAGGTGTAAAATCAACCATTGATCAAGTGACACGAGTTGGACGTTAATTGGTGACAAGTGGCAAAATATTAACAGGGATGACACTATTCATAGCCATGCCCTTAATATATATAGTGATAGTAATTGGTGACAAGTGGCAAAATATTAATGGACATGATATGCCTTTTAATATATATAGTAATAGTAATAGTAATAGTCACGTATGTTTAAAATTGTTGTACGGGTAATAACACTAGATGGTTCACTTTTCCGAAGTTAAATAAACACACTTCTATGGCTTGGTTATCCACTTGTCATATGTTAATAGTAGGATCCTGTTTCAATTATTCTTCATCGTTACAATGATAATAAATTAATCACATTATAGAATAGCTAATTAATATGTTGGACACTAATTAGATCAATGAGGTGGTACCCATCAACATCAAGTGATAGACCTTTTGAATTCTTGGACTCATCTCTTTGGTTTTTTCATGTTTATTTATTTTCTACTCACCATAGTCGAAGAAACTTTGAATTAAGAGTTAATTTCACAAATGGCCTATATGGTTGTTAAAATTAGCATTTTGTACCCTGTGGTTTATTTTTGTTACTAAAAGCCATGTAGTTATATTTTGTACCCTGTATTTTGCTCCGTCAAGATCCTCATGTGTAATGCACACGTGGGTATATCCGTCCTTTTATATTTACATAACTCTTCTTGTCACTATGCTCTCCGAGCGTCTAAGTCGTCTACACCCATCTTTTTACTTAATCCAGTTCACTAATTTCATCATTCTCATATTTCAATTATCTTCATCTCAACAAATAATTTACAACAAATCTATCATAAAAAGCAAATAAATTAATTTATCTATAGCAATTTACTATTCATATCTTGAAGCCCATTTCAAGGCCTTCATCTATACAATCAATTTACTATCTTAAAACCCCCACATTTATACGGCCACACTTACTACCTTTATTAGCTCCAATAACAAACAAATTTCAAGGATATGGGCTCCCATCTTATACCTGTTCTTCGATCGAATAACTAACAAATTTTAAGAATCACATGGAAATCGATTGATGGCGATAGTCAGTCAGTTTTTTCGGCAACAGGTGGTTGCAAGGCTGTTTCTTTGGGTTTAGGTAACAGCGCTAAGATTTTTGAGATCTATTTTAGATCTGATCTTTTTTTTTTTGTTAATTCGGATTTTGATTTTTGATAAGATTTGTAATTTTAAAATTAATTAGTGTATGGATTTGTATGTAATGTATATGTAATAAAGAAGTCTTGATGAGCAATAGCAGGGATATAGAAAGAGTTACAATGGATGTATAAAAACAGGAAAATCCGAATTCACAAAAGAAACACTTGTTTTTAGTGTCTTGTGTGTTAAGATGTTGGGTTTTTAAGGGAGGCATTTATGTTATTACTTTCTCTAGATTTTGTAGCTAATGATGTGATGAAAATGACAACTTTAGATATATTTTGTTGGTAAAGAAGATAAGAAAAAGACGAATATATCCTAATATGCACTGCACATAAGGTTCATGACGGAGCAAAACTGATGTCCGTTAAAAGCAGAGGTGAGTGGCGATACAAAATGCAACTACAAGGGCATCTAATGACAAAAAAAAGCACAAGGTGTGAAATACTAATTTTGAAAACCACATGAGCCATTTATGAAATTAACTCATGAATTTAAGTATAATAATAAAAATACAATTACTAATTACTAAAAAAAAGGGTAAGTGGGTAGCAACCTTATGGTCTCATACACAGTCTTGATACCCTGAGTGCACACCAAATAGAATTCATGTTCGGCGGATTACTATCCTCATATATGGACCACAATATATAACTCTTTTTTCTTTTGACAAGTTTTAAACTTATGAAAATGTATGTTCATGTGATTACATAAAGATGATACCATCCCATTGGTAAATATAATTATAAATAAAACATTGAAAATTAAAATAAAAAGTCGTTATAATTCTTGAGTCGCTAAACACACTTTATAAAATCATATCGAAAAGTGATAAGCGCTCTTTATCAAAATAGTAATCATTTGGAAGGCTATTTACCAAAAGACGATCACTCGTGACCCAATTTGTTGGTTTGGACTTTTTGACTTCCAATTTTCTTCTTATTTGGCGGTCATAGGCTCATAGCTGATATTCTCATCAGAATCCATAGAAATTATTTTCAAATATCAAAAATCTTGTAAAAGTTGAAATTTTGTGTTTATTGAAGAAATAGTGTAGTAAGAAAATTGTTATTGATGATTCATGATAGGCTACACCTTGTTAATTGGGCATATAAAAACCATAATAGAAAATAACCATTAAATAGGTTTTTTACTTTTAACGTAATATCTAGCAAATACATTAATAAGAAAAAAGAGAAAAAATATCCACATAAGTATGTAACATGCTAACCCTCATTGCCTACAACGCCACTACCACCGGTCCGCCATGTAGTGGGCACGATGGTTAACATTGGGGGATTGCTTTGGGGGAGGAACATGACCTTAGACTAAGAGAGTGTTTAGGATTATGTTTTAATTAATTAAAATGATTATCTGTTTATTATGTTTATAAAACCCAAATAATTTAAAAAAATGTTTGTATGAAAAGGTGATTATTTGTTATTAAAAACACACTTTTAAAGAAGCATGTACATGCCTACTTTTTCAAATTACAATTTTAAAAATGTAAAATTTATTTTGTAAACCAAAAACCCCCCTAAGGGGTCTGGGGCTTATTGGGGGAGAGATATTGCACCATATGACGTCATGTCATACTCCAACAAACCATCCGAAAAAAAGGAACGAGACATCTTGTTTATATGGCATGTTGTGACAAGTGAAAATGTATAATTGGTTGGGTATATTGTAAGTAAATAGGTGTGTAAATAGGTGTGTGGTGTGTATTAATTAAAAGTAAATGTGTGTATATTGCCGGCGGAATGCAATCGTCTTTCCTCTCATATCTTTTATACTTTTATTTATATAACTTTTATCAACCTTTATTTATTTAATACAAATAAAAATATTTATGATTATAAAAAAATAAAATAAAGAAAAGGTCAAATTTTAAGTGGAACATGAGTAGATAGAAATATGATTTTAACATATATAAATATGTTCTATATCAAAAAGAGTAGAGTGTGAATAGTAACTCGCTTGTGTGTTATTATTCGTCCACAAGTGTAGAATAACAAGTCAAGAAATTACTAGAGATGACTAGTATTAAACGTCAAGTAAGCATTAGATTGGACTAGTATTACGATTAATATAAATGCAAGAATATATATAACGTAATATGTACTTAAGCAATATAAAGATAAGCAAATAAGTAAAAGGTGAGACACAATGTAATTTTCAAGTTTATTTTATTTATTGATGTTAGATAAAATACAAGGTTGTTGCGGAACAAGGTATTACAAAGTAAGTATCTAAACAACCTATGAATTACAAGTGATCTAATCTTTGCTAAATAAACTCTTTGATCGAAATACTTAAAGTTGTGAAGTATGATTGTTTAGATCAAGAGTATTTGAGCAAAGACATCAAATTGCAAAAGTAAGTAATTTGGACGAGGAAGTGACTTGGTATTTATAGGCAAAAAGAATAAATATAATATTCTTTTTGCCGTACAAATATGGTTTCATGCATTTAAGGAAATTACATTAATTCCTTAAAAGCATTGATTAAAGTACAAGAATAAAGTCACATGATAGTGACTTGTCTTCTAATTAACCAACCACCTTTACATGCGTGTAAGGCTTTTAACAAAAGACAAATGGATTGTCCGGTTAAAGGCATGTAAAGGCATAAAGTCAATTCATCGTAATCAGTGTTCAGACTTGTAAGGTCTAGAACACTGACAAGGACTCCAGTCAGGATATCTGGTAAGTCTTCCAGTGAGCTCCGCTATTTGTCAGACTTCTTTCTTCAGACTTCAGTCTTTGACTTCAGTGAGAATGTTCTTCAGTGGAAAGATCTTGACTGGAGTGAAGTCCAGTGAACAAATCTGGTGGAATCCAGATTTCTATACAAGTAAGTTGTTCACTGGTCTTCACATAATTTCTGGACAAATCTTCAGAGGGCTCCAGTATTTACATCTGAAGCGAGTCCAGTAAATCTGGACCTAACAAATTCCCCCTATTTGTTTAGAAATTATGCAAGGATTTTCAAGCTTTTATTTATACAAGTTTGTGCTTGAAAAATCCTTAAAAAAAAAAAAATTGATTAAGTCTAATTTGAATTTCTGGAGAGCCACTTTATAGATCATCAGTGTTCCCAGTTTGTACATTTTAATTTCTAGACTTAATCTGGATAAGTACTTGTAAAAAAAATAAGAATTGCAACTTATATTTACAGATATCAACTGGAGGAAAGTTACAATTTTATCAACATTAAAATAAATACAAGTACAATATCAGATTCAGGCCAATTTCTTTTCAGCATGCCCAGCTGGCTCTTCAGTGGCCTTCCTCTTTACACCTGGAGATGAAGACGAAGTAAGAGAAGTCCTTAAGCCCAGCTCCATCTCCATCAACTCCTTCCTCATCCATTCCTTACCAATCCTCTTCATAAAGTATTTCACATCTTGGGAGACATCTTTACCCCTGAATGAAAGCCCAATCTCTCTTAACTCTGACCACCCAAAAGCCTTGATTGAGGTGTCTTTTCTTTCATCAGTAAAGTTCCCTTCTCTGAAGAGTTTGACATGGAACTTAGAGAAGTTATCAAGATTTTCTGCCAGATGGATCTCAGCACCCAGTATAGTTCGGACATCAGCTCTAAATTGTGACAAATGTTCATACTTTTCTTTTGTCTAAGCCCTTTTCACCATTTTATCCACTTCCCTGGACACCTTTCTCTGTTTAACAACTTGTTGAAATTTTTCTTTATTAATCCTTTCAGTTGTGTTCAAGGGAATGAAGGTACTGAGATCTGCAGCTCTGGCAGCTTCGGTTTTTCTGAATGGTGCCTTGGGCAAACCCTTGACTTTCTTCCTATATTCATGCTCCAGAGCAGTTGCATTACTCCTTACTTGTTGCTGGAGATTTTTCAGTTCTTCTCTTCTCTGGGCAATAAGATCCAGTATGCTCACCCCATAAATTTCAGAATCATATACTTGTTCATCATGAGCATACATGGATCGAATATAGACATCATCCAAGGCATCCAGACACTTCTTCAGCCTGGGATCATCCTTCATCTTCTTGTAAACTTCAATTTCTACGCCCAACCTACCAGCGTTGTAAGAATCCAGAGTCCCATGCCTGGCCATATCCAACTGGTGAGCAATCAAGTCATCTTTTAAGTTTTTCTTGAAGATTTCAATTAAGATGCACTCTTGCTCCAGTCTCTTTGCCTTGGCCTCATCAGCAGACACATACTCTTCTGCTTAATTTGTTGGTTTCCCAAATACCACTTTCTTTCTTTTGAGACTTTTCATTGTTGTAGTGATATCTGGGAACTCTTCAAAAACTGGCTCACTGGCATCAGTACCAGCAGCCTCTTCCTCAACCTGTCCACTGGCTTTAGTACCAGTGACATCTTTCAACATATTTCCTCTGAACTTCCTAACAACTTCATCACTGAGGGTGCTGACCACTGAGTTTTTCTCCAGGGTTGGGCTGCTCTCCAGAGAGCTTATTCTGGTGGTCAAATTCTGAACATCACCAGTCAGACTTGCCAGAGGTTGAGCAACTTCAGTTTGAATGGCAGTCTGAACAATTCTTACCACATCCTCCTTGATACCCTGGACTGCAACTTGTACTGATTCAGAATTTCTATTTGTAGCCATGACAAGTTCATCCAGCTTCTCAAAGACTATCTTCTCATTACCAGCAAAAATGTTCATTTCTGACTTAAGATTATTGGAAATTATAGATTTGAAGTCAGAAATAACCTGAGAAGAGGCTGAAGTGATCTCTTCAGGTCCGCCACCTTATCAAAAAGGCCTTGGACCTTGGTTGAAGAAGAAGAGGAGAGACCACTGGAAGGATTGGTGATTCTGGTGATTGATGATGCTGGCACCACCCTTGTGATATTTTCAGTTGGTTGGGTGACTGCCAGTGGTTCAGAATGTTGATTTTCTGGTGCAAAGGGTGATTCAAGAATTGTTGTTGTTTGTTCTGGAAGGGTTGTTGGTGTATTTTCTGGGGGTGGAGGAGGCATATCAGATAGAATTGACTGGGAGACAGAGTGGATGGTGCGATCAATTTCTTCTTCTCCCAGAAAACTCATATTGACACCAAAATCATTATCCTCAGACAGTGGAGAGTCAACCATATCCCAATCTGGGCCGGTTCCACCTGCCTGGTCCTCTACTTGTATATTCTCCACCCCAACATTCAAATCAATCTGAGCCACCTGCTCTAGATTCTCTCCTTCAACCTGCCTAACTTGTTCCCCCTCAACTTCTTCAACAATCAGGGACCTATCAGCAGCCATGATGTCCCCACTTTCAGCAGTTGCCATTGGAATGACAAGAGGTGATCCAGATCCTCTTTCTTCTTCACCACTTCCTTCTACTTGTACTGGGGAAGTGGTTACTGGGGCAGTTTCCTGACCCATTTCTCCAGAATCTTGATGAGTAGATTCTGGAAGGGCTGATACCAGAACCCCGTCTCTCCTCAGACGACGAGTTCTATTCCTTGGCCTGGTGGGGTTAGGTGGAATTTCAACAATATTCACACCAGGCTGCTGAAGATCTGGGGCGATCTGAGAAATAGGTTGCACCCTTTCAGCAGTACCATCATCAACAATTTCCTCATCATTATGAGGCTCACCAGGAACCTCCTCATCAGGTGATGATGCAATTGCATCTTCTTGAATTTTGAATTGATAAAGCATCACCGATGGAATGTCGACCTCAGTAGGAGATGAGGTCAACTAGTTGAGGTCCCTCAGATATTCACACATTAAAAAATGACTTGTATTTACATTGTACTCATTCTTCAGGGCCCTCCTGAATATGATGGACAGAAATCGAATGCAAGGAATGAAGGCCTTCCTGCTCTTGACCCTCAGTCTGTCCACCAGATCATTGAAGAAGATCTGGGCAAAGTCCACCCTGTATCCATTCCATAGGCAGTAAGCAATTTGGAGCTGTGTCTGGTTAATCTGATCCAGACCTCCAGAACTGCCACCCAAACACTCAACAAGATGAGTGAAGAAATAGCTCCATGAGTCTGTCAGCCTGCTCATATATACAGTGCCCTTCCTGAGCAGCTGACCATTCTCGTCCACTATTTCTGTGTGCCCCATCAACCTGCACACCTCCCTGGTATTGATTCCAGATGGAATCTCAATGGGCATTTCATTTTCATCAAAATAATTCATCCTCAGGCATCTCTAAGGGAATCAACAGTAATGATGAAGTGTTTGGTGCCTTGCTTTAAGGTGTAGTGGATGGATTCATCACTTTCCACGTACACAGCAGTATACCAGAATTCACAGAGATATTCATGATACATTTTGCCCGGATTTAGAGTTAGGGCACCATAAAGTAGACTACTCAAGAAGAAGGTGTTCAACCTTCCAATGATAGAAGTGGCAGTGTGATTTGTTGAGAGTTTTGCCATCCAGTTATTCATATTTATGCGGATGGCATCAGCAGAAAAAGATATATGAGATGCCTTCTTGACATTATCAGCAGGATTATAGTTTGCAGCAAGAAGATTTTTAGGAGATGGTTTAGGAGCCATTTTAGATATTATGAAAATGAAAGTGAAAGCAGAAATTTAATAAGAGAGATGATGATGATTGGAGAGTAAATGAAGAAGGAAATAAATGAAGGAATTTGAAGATATGGGAGTAAATGATTTTTCGAGATGAATCTAAAAGTGAAGGTAAATGCGAGTATTTATAGAGGAAAGAGAAAAATGGAATTCAAAACGGTAAGTTTGAAAAAGTTCAAAACAGTTTTGATCGGTTTTGACATCCGCATTTAATGTTTCCCATCACACATAAATGTATGACGGTTGACAGCCCACAAAAAATACCCACTAACACTTTTTGTCTTCCCAAGGTAACAAAAACCATCATTTAAATTGAAAGTGTCATGCCACGTAAGCTGAACAGTAACTGTCCAGATGAAAAATTTGTAAGGTTGGCATGCACTATCCTTGATTATTAAAAAGAAATGATTTAACACACACAAACTCATTTTAATGCATCTGGAGGTTGACTGGACACTCCAGTTTCACTGGTAGATTAGGCCAGTAGAACATGCATTAATGGTACACTGGAGGGACACTCCAGTAAGTACCCAGAATTGACCATTCTGGTAATCCTCAAATACGCACATCAACTAATATAAACAAATGAGAGGGACACATTTACAAAGCAACAGAAGTTACTTCAAACATGCACATCAACTTATCCAGTATTAATGAGAGGGACACATTTACAAGGTACTAGAAACATTTTTCAAAAAAATTTGTCCAGTGAGAAATAAATTAATAAATTCTCCCTGAAACTTAGATATATATATAAAAAATGTGGTCTGAGTCTTTCCCCTGGAATGGTGATCCATAATCTATCAGTGCAAAGATAGTATCACAAAGGCGTTCGATAGCTTTACTGGTATAGATTTATAAATCTGGATCAAAGAACCTGCCAGTGTCACAAAGGCGTTCATAAAAGGTTCCAGATAAGGGTTCACCATTCCCAACTCACTGACAAGATTTTGAAAAGTTTTCTCATCCAAAGGTTTTGTAAAAATGTCAGCAAGTTGTTTATCAGTGGGAATAAAGTGGATTTCAACATCATTCTTCATTACATGATCGCGAATAAAATGATACCTAACATCAATGTGTTTCGTCTTGGAATGCATGACTGGATTGTTTGAGATAGCAATGGCACTGGTATTGTCACAAAAGATAGGAGTCTTTGAATACTTAATACCATAATCAAGCAACTGGTGCTTCATCCAGAGTATCTGAGCACAACACTGGCTGCAGACACATATTCTGCTTCAGCAGTGGATAAAGAAACTGAGGTTTGCTTCTTACTGGTCCAGCTCACCAGTTTGCCACCAAGGAAATGACATCCACCAGTAGTGGATTTCCTGTCTATCTTACAACCTGCATGATCTGAATCTGAATAACCATTAGATCTAAGCCTGAGCCTTTGGGATACCAAAGACCCAAACTGGGAGTACCCTTAAGGTACTTCAAAATGCGCTTTACAGCCGCCAGATGAGATTCTTTTGGGTTAGACTGATATCTGGCACAAAGACATGTCGCAA
This sequence comes from Erigeron canadensis, assembly GCF_010389155.1. Classification (NCBI taxonomy): domain Eukaryota; kingdom Viridiplantae; phylum Streptophyta; class Magnoliopsida; order Asterales; family Asteraceae; genus Erigeron; species Erigeron canadensis. The sequence goes on from NC_057763.1 coordinate 7,459,869, forward strand.
ACATTATATCTGGTCTACTAGCAGTTAAATACATTAGTGAACCAATCATGCCTATATAGACAGTGGTGTTCACTGGTTTCCCATCAGGGTCTGAATCTATTGTTAAAGGTGCAGAAATAGGAGTTGATTTTGAGGGTAAAGAATTCATATCGAATTTTCTTAAAATATCTCTAACATATTTTTCTTGATTAATAAAGATAGCATCACTAGTTTGTTTAATCTGGAGTCCAAGAAAAAATGTTAATTCACCCATTAAACTCATTTCAAATTTTGAAGACATGATTTTTGAAAATTTCTTGCACAAAGATTCATTAGTAGAACCAAAAATATCATCAACATAAACTTGTACCAACAGAAGATTACCTCTTTCACGAAGAATAAATAAGGTATTGTCAATTGCACCTCTTTTGAAACCATTTTCTGATAAGTGTTTGGTCAGAGTATCATACCAGGCTCGAGGGCTTGTCTGAGGCCATACAGTGCCTTGTCCAGACGATATACCCAATGTGGATGCTTTTCATCAATGAAGCCTGGAGGTTGCTTGACAAAAACTTCTTCTTCTAATTCTCCATTCAAAAATGCACTTTTTACGTCCATCTGGTAAACCTTGAACTTATGATGAGCAGCAAAGGCTAAAAACATTCTGATGGCTTCTAACCTCGCTACTGGTGCAAATGATTCTTCAAAGTGAAGGTCTGTCTGGACGTACCCTTGTGCCACCAATCTGGCCTTATTTCTGATTACATGACCATCTTCGTCAACCTTATTCCTGAAGGCCCATCTGGTTCCAATTGGTTCTTTCTTGCCAACTGGAGGAGGAACCAGATTCCAAACTTTATTTCGTTCAAACTGGTGAAGCTCTTCTTGCATAGCTATCACCCAGATTGGTCATTCATTGCCTCGTCAATCTTCTTCGGTTCCATAGTGATAAGAAGCTGACATATAGACATTGTTCATTAGAGGCACTTCTGGTCTGAACCCCTCTACTGGAGTCACTGATAATTGGTTGATTGGGTGAGCTTTTGTCCACTTAGAGTATTGACTAGGATTGTTTCTTACAACAATTAGTGCAAGAATTCATTGATTTTCTGGAGTAGGATCTTGCCAGACAACTTCAGCATCTTCATCAGAATCTGTAAGATCACGATTTGCATCATAAATTCTTCATTTGAAGGCATTTCTTGGATACTGGCTCAAAATCAATTGAATCTGATACTGGAGGAGTAGTACGAACATCTGATCCAATAACAAGTTCAGAGGGTAGTTTGAAACTTATTGAAGGATAGAATGAAGTATTACTGGGAGGTTTTTCAAATTGCACTGGTTCCAAGTCAGGATCTGGAAGCATCTTCAGATGAATCTTGTTTAGTTGATAGGATCAGATTCACCAAAGATAATTGGACTTTCTGGGGGAGAATTAAGGGTGGCCTTTTATTGATTGCTTCATTTGACTCATCAAATGTGACATGTATTGACTCCTGGACCTTTTCCAGTCTCTTGTTGTAGACTCTGAAGGCTTTACGAATGGCTGAATATCCTAAGAAATATCCCTCATCAGCTTTGGCATCAAATTTGCCTAACTGACTGGAGTCGTTCAGGATGTATCTGGACATCCAAAAACGTGAAAATAACCAATATTTGGTTTTCTATTTCTCAATATTTCATAGGATGTCTTCTTGTGTCTCTTCACGTATACTGAGCGATTTTGAGTATGACAAGCGGTTGCAATTGCTTCAGCCAGTACATTTTAGGAAGACCAGATTCAGCAAGCATACTCTTGGGAGCTTCTATCAGCGTTCTGTTCTTTCTTTCTACAACTCCATTCTGTTCTGGTGTGTGTGTGATGAGAAATTCTGGGAGATGCCAGTGTCAGTGCAGAATTTCTCCAGAATTGCATTCTGGAATTCTGTTCCATTATCACTTCTTAACTGACACACTTTTTGCTTGTATTTGAGTTCAATTTGCTTGATAAGAGCGATGATTTCAGCAGCAGTTTCATTCTTTGATCTAAGAAATATTACCCAACAATATCTGGAGTATTCATCAACAACTACCAGGGTATATTTCTTACCAGCACGAGTCTGAACATTCACTGGACCAAAGAGGTCCATATGAAGCATATGAAGAGGTTCAGGTATGCTAAAATTCTGTTTTGTCTTGAAACTGTACGTTTCTGCTTCCCCATCTCGCATCCTGGACATGGCCTTTCTTTTTGAAGGAGATAGAAGGTATCCCATCTGCGAGTTGTTTTCTGGATAACTTGTTGATATTTTTGAAATTTAAATGGGACAACCTTTTATGCCATAGCCATTTGTGTGCTTCATCAGCCTTGTATAGAAACACTGCTCTGAAGGAGAGCTTTCCATATCCATATGTACACATTCCTTTTTTGGGAGCAATCAATACTACTTCCAATCCTTATAAATACGATGCCTTAAGAGATGTTAAATAACACCTGGTAGCCATCATCACACAACTGGCTCACTTAGGATTATACTTCAACCCATTTACATAAGCCACTCGTCTGAATTTGACTTGACCATTGTTCAGAAACCTATCCCTCAGTCTTCCCAGAACCATCATTTCCAAAGTAATGGAGGGTCCGTCTGAAACTTCAAACTCTTCCCGCAGGGTCTTACTCCGGTCATTGTCCTGCCAGCAGCCCTGTCAAGATACCAATATATTTCTTTCGATCGCCCTGCACATCACCAGATTATTAGTTTAAAGGTTTGCGAACCCATCGACTGACGGGTTCTCTGGATCCACAAGGGATCCCCACAGGTATCTGGTTGATTTCACTTTCAAAAATAGTGGGTTTCTCAGTAAACACCATTGGAACTGACAATTTTTAAACCTTTTCTTTTTCTGTCAATAGGCTGTCTCGATTTTTCTTTCTTGGAAAAAGGTTTGTATTTTGTTTAGGGCCAGATGAAGTGCCCTCAAAATTGTTAATTCTTGCAATACAACTTTGAACTTGACGAGCCAGTAGTTGAAACTGACTCTCTAGCCTTAACCAAATATTTTCTCAGATGACACCATAGCCTTTCCAGTTGACTGTACTTTGGCTTAGGTGGAGGAACAACTTCTCTTTTTCTGAACTGTGGTTCTTTAGAAGATGATTAAGGCAAAGGTTTATTCTGCTTAACCTTCTTGACTGGAGCATTCATCTGTGAGCTCCAGTCTTACCTCAGACCTATGAACAGGAGGAATAATACAAGTTTTGGGTGTTGTTGGTTCATCATAGATAGTGCTATGTGGTTTTAACACTTCAGGCAGTCGGTCAACAACAGGTATTAATGCAGCAGCATTAACATCACCCCCCAGATATGCACGTTTTTGGGAGGGTACTGGTTACGTGCAGCATCATATGTTCTTGGTCTCAAGCCATGACTGGATAACCAGTTTTTCTTTTGATAAAAGATTTTCCAGTTCTTCCTTTTCTTGGACCAGTTGTTCAGTAACCAAAACTTGTGCTTTGAAAGCTAGTTCAATATCTTGCAATTCTTTTAACTTAGATGTATTTGTCATTTCAGAAAAATCTGTTCAAAATTATTTGACATTTCTGAACGAACAGTTTCCACAAACTTAAATCAGAGTTTAAAGCTTCAGCAATGTCCAATTTAACTAAGGATCAGTTTCTTTGCATAATCTATTACCTTTTAATGACAATGTCCACCCATCTTCCAGATGTGATATCTTCTTTCACCAGATGACCTTCATAGCTAGAGCCATAAACAACAATCTCTTTCCTCTTCATCATGCTGATGAGTCCAGAGGGAACCCAGTCTTCTTTTGCCACCATGCATTTATTATTATCTTTTCTGCAGACATGAGAGCAATTTGAGCTTAAGCTTTTTGTATTTTAATCTGTAGCTATCATCAGGCTTGTATAAGAAGTTGATGGACCAGATTGTGAGACAAACGATTGGACTTGCACTCTTTCATGAAATGACCTTTTCTGCCACACTTAAAGCATGTCAAATTGGTCTATCAGTGAAGAGGGTGGCTGGTGTGCACTTGTGTTCTGATTAGTGTCTCTGTCTTTGAAACGGTTAAAACGTTTTAGCCATCATAGCCATTAGATCATCACTTTTCAGTTTCATCATAATCTGGAGAGATATTATTCATGACTCCAGAATCCATTAATTCAGACATCATCTCTTCTAGAAAATACATTCTCGGAAGACATTAATGCTGCACATGGTGTTCAGTATGACTAACCAGGGGAACAATGGAAGCATGAATTAATAGCATCTTTTTTGCCCTCAATTCTCTGGGCTTGATTCTCTTCAGTAAATCGAAGGCTCCACAAAAAGATGACAGAGTATGGGAATGCAAGGTTTTACCTTGTCTAAGACCACGATCATATGAGACCATTTTGAAGGAAGAATATCACAAAATTTTTCAAGAGTATGTCCTTGTCCTTCCTCTACCCCAAGCCCTCTAACTGGTTTATGATAGACATAAATCTGGTGTAGGTACCAGTTAATGGGAAAAGCACTATGTAGGAATTAGAGCTTCAGGAACGTCCCCGAGGATCATGACTTTTAAATAGTGTCATATTGACCAGTCTCCTTTCCTCTTCAGACCAA